>NW_015652158.1:98931-115442 GCF_001515625.1 Sinocyclocheilus rhinocerous
TGATTATTTTCTATACCCACTGTAGTTTTTATTTTTATATTTTCTGTTTTCATTTTAGTAATTTTGTTGCTGTTTTTTGTGATTATGCTATAAGTAGATTCTTTACCAGACGCTTTACTCCTTGCTGTCTCTTTAGTGTTTCACAAGAGATTTTAGCAATGTCACAAACTGCGCTCAGATTTGCCAACACACCAAAAGTCAAGAGATTTCAGCATGAAGTCAAATATTTCTCATCAAAATCCTCCAAAACCAAATGATCTGAGCTGTGCTCCCCACATCATCTGTGAACCACACATCTCTTTTATTTCTCCTGAGGATACGATGCAACACGACAGAGAAGTGAGCTATGAAAGTAATGAAACGTTCGTGTGTGTGTGTGTGTGTGGTATCCTCTAATGTTATGCAGATTACACAGAGGTCTCTAACCTGCCCCAGAAAGATGCATGATGATTGTGTCCGTGTGCTGCTGTTCCTCCCTCGGTCCCTCTTGCAATCTCTCCCTCCTGCTCTGCCTTTCTTTGCTCATTTACAGCCGAGCAAACAGCAGAAGTAGGCTGTGATATTTAAACAAAGAGAGACCTCTTCACTTCTTCACCCTCGCTGACTCCGTGTCCCGCAGAGGACCAGCTCCTTTCACTCGGCTATCAAAAAATCACAGTCAGACTGTGCTAGCATGCTTGTGAACCAACCAACCTCAACACGACAATAACACTGAAGTATAGATGCAATTACTGTATGACTGACGATTCACTCCTGATTGACTTTGTCAGCGTTGTTCTCTAGCAGCCTATAATGCCCAACCATGTCTGATTTTAATGTGCACAGATGGGAGGTTTGGATCCGGTCGAGATGCGCTGTACTTTGACCGTTAGAGTGTTTAATAATTGCATGCTGTTGTGTTTTTAAAGGAGAGCTGGTCGAGTAAACGCTCGCCATGCAATTAGCCTCTGCTGTGCATTAAACACAGGCCGTCCAGACCTGCACACATTAACACACATTAAAGCTCAGAGGTGAGTGTTTCACAGTTGAGGGTGTTACGACAAATGCTTTGACAGAGCTTTCACCGAAACGAACTGTTAATCGATAAAACGCCTCCTACTGTTAGTAAACAGCCATAAACTTCAGTGTCATGGATTCATGGATTGCAACGTGTTTTATGAACTGAGCACATGTTGGTACTGAGTACACTGTGCTGTAATGTACAATATATATGTATTAGCATATAATAATATAGAATAAACCAGTGTTATTTTACTATCATTGAGACACTGTAATGTTTTTATTTTGAATTTTTAAATATATTTTCTGTTTTCACTTTCATTTTAGTTAAAGTTTTAGTAGTTTCACTGTGTGTTTTTGACATTTGTATTAGTTATTTTGGTAACACTTAAAGCCTTTATGTATAATGCATAATAAAACTAGTTATAATGCATTAATTATGCCTTGTAATGCACCTCGTGAATAATTGTAAACACAGTTAATACATTATAACACTTACCAGTTCAATTGTAACACTATGCATTTTAAATTCGGTTATAATTATTTACAACAAGATCTAATGTATTACAACATACATTATAAATAATTATAATGCATTATACCCTTTCATTTGTAATGCATTGTACATAAAAGCTAAGTAAAGTGTTACAGTTACATTTTATGTCTATATAGTGTTTATTAATTTCTATTTTAGTTTAGTATCACGTTGAACTAAATGAAAATGAGAAATGTTAACAAGCATTTATAATTTGATCTCAGTTAATGTTTATTTTCTTTCAAGTAACAAAAAGGTGTTTTTATGGTTTTACTTTTAGTTATCTATAATAACCCTGGTATATACGGTTTATATTACAGTCTTCATCATTTAAACAGTGAGCCTGGTTTATGGTACTGTGGGGTTTTGTGATTATATGCTATGTTATAAAATATACAATGATTTATTCGTCCTGTAGCTGAATTTACATGACAGATTTCACATTTCACAGTGTGTTTATGTCTTTGCTGGATATTCACTTGCAATGGAGATCCATAATGTTTATGAGATATCTAATAGCCTATAAAGTCACCCTCTCTCTGCGAAAGACACACACCATTACACCTCAAAAACACCCGTAACTCAACGCATCCATGTATACAGCCGCGAGAATGTCCTTCAGTTGACTTTTCATTCAGGAAGCAAGAGGATGTACTGAACTTCACATAAATATAAACTCAATGTACCAAAATTCAATTTATTTCAGTATTACATTTTTTATCTACATTACAAAAAAAAAAGGCTTTTCAAAGTATAAACAAAACAAAAATTACTGGAGTACATTTTACATTTTTCAAAAAAAAAAATGTTATAATTTTTTTCTGTTTGTTACTTGCCATTTCTTAATTATTCGTAATTATTTGTGAAATTTACTAGCAATTTCTGAGTGAAAATTGTTTCTACAGCATTTATTTTTATTTTATTTTATTTTATTTTATTTTATTTTATTTTATTTTATTTTCAGAAAATAATGTGGTGGACATTTTGTCATGTACGACAAAATTAAAATCTCTTTTTATGGTTGTTTTACACATTTTGACAATTAGTTCAGCAGAATATGTCTAATCATTTGAGGAAGAAAAAAAACATCTACTCATCAAGAATCAATTCATTAGTCATGTTGGACTAATGAAATGCCTCTGTCGTGTGAATGTGTTGAATTTGCTTGATTTGCACTTCAGAATCTTCCCGTCGCTCCAATCCAAATTCCATTTCAGCGTCCGATGGTGAGTGGCCATTCTCAAGGAAGCCCAATCTTATACAGACGGCATTGAAATTCACAGTCATTCACTCTATTTCTAGTGCACCTTATCACCCACAAAACAATTCCTCTTTCTCTAGCCAAACAAGCAGGCAGTGTGATGGGCAGAGGAGGGGCAGTGACAGATCCATCAGCGCTGCCTTCCCTCGCAGTCACCGCTACTATGGCTGCCAGGCCTGTATGTCACTCCGATTACACAAACAGCAAACATCCTCTTTCCGTCCTTCGCTGTCTCCGGCTGTCAAACACAGCACACGTCAGGAACGGGACTGAGGCGCAGTCATGCTAATCCTCTCACACTGCCCAACATTACATGCTATTAGCGATGGTAATTACTTCATCATCATCTTCATCATCAGCCCCTCCAAGCACAACCTCTATCCGGCCAAGCAACTGCCATTGAGACCAGTGGAAATGCTAATGGATGCTTTCTCCAGTTATTATAGACCTCCTTGATTCAAACCGAAACAATAAAAATGACTGATGTGAAAACCAGTGGCATACAAGAATGATGATCCATGATAAAGAAAAATAAAAGTCTAAAAAAAAATAATGTGCTAAATTCTTAGAAATGTCCTCTTTCTACTCAATTTTTTTTTTCAAATTTGTATCATTCAATCAATCAGATTTTATATTTTACAAACGTTTATTTATTTATTCAAAAAGTAATAACATCGTTTCATCTGAATAAATAAAACAAATATTGTCAAAGCAGGTTTTACAAGAAAGCACTATTTCAGTCTTTATACTGACTGAAATATTTTATAAAATATTTTCATTACACCCTGAATAATTTGTAAAAAAAAAAAAAGCTTATTTATTTATTTATCTATTTTAGTTGTAAATAAAACTGTCACGAATCCTGTCCATGAACTTCCATCCACTTGCCACCAGAGGTCGCCCTCCCATTATATTGACTCTCACACCACACAGACTATTACACATCACCCTAAAACAAATATGGCCGGAGTAGGATTTACAAGAAAACACTATGTTAGTCTTTATACTTCAAAATTTCTTGTTTAATTGCTGTTTCTTTGTAATAATTTGTGAAATGTACTACCAAAAATTGCTTCAAAGTAAATGCTACACCATTTTTCATCTTAATAATGATTTTGCAGTTTTCAATATGCAATATAAAATAATATGCAAACTACTTAGTAAGGATTTCTTTAAAAAAAACATTAGAATCTTTTAATGAGTCTTTATTCTTCATTTGACATTAGGACAGTTTCTGTCTTTGTGCCCCGCGAAAATACCAAAAATAATTTCACATTTTAAATGTGTATTTGCATGAATTGCATCTTTGAATAAATTGCCATTGACCAAAAACAAACAAAAAAACAACATAATGTAAACTCGTAGTGTAACAAAGGTAAAATAAGTAATTTCTTGTAGCTATATAATTTGCTATACATCAAATCTCCATATATCTGTCAAAGTACAGTCAGCAGTCATACGAGCTCAGCAGGAGGAACGGAGGACTGATGTGTTTGTGACTTTTACGTCAATGCTGTTGTCACAGATGTTTAGCAGTGCTGGTTCGCCTGAGGATATGAACCGTTCTGTAGGACGTGTGCTATTTCACCAGAGGACGGAGGCAAGGAGGACACGGTGTAAATCATCAAGGCATAAAGCACACAACAGCTGCAGACGCTCTCACAGATCATAGAACAGATCTGCCTCCGGACGAATTAAAGCACTCACCTCAACCGAACTCACAGACCTCACGGCAAGTAAGCACTTATTTTGATATAGTCCAGCCACACTCAGGTGTGCCTTAAAGAAAGTTATACAGAGAGAAAATAAGGACACCTACACACCAGAGGAAGCTTTGTGTGAAAACACCCTAGACATCCGCAATCTATACATGCTATCTTCATATACCCCTCCGTGAGACCTTGTATGTCTACAGTCACACTGAGGAAATTCATGCTATTGTGCAACGTCTCATTCTGGCCTTGCCGATGTGAATGGCCTGGTTATACGAGCGTCTCTTTCTCTTCTTTCTGAAGGCTGGTTCAGCCGAAGGCCCCATTTTTCCTCAAGAAGCGAGGAGGAAGAGAGAGATTCATATCAAATTATCATCGCTCAGGAGGTCTTTGTTATTCAATTTCAGAAGTGCTAACTAGCATGGATGCATGCTGTTCTTGGGGAGAGAAAGAAAATGAGTAAAAACGAGCATCTCTTGGTTCTCTTGGCTACCGGAGCTGGAGCTCAGTATGGACTGGAATTCTAATGCTCGGGTAAAGTTCGCCTCCGGTTCTTCCGGCGTTCAGCTGAGGCGGAAGCATGTTAGTGGCCATGTTGGACACTGGCTCTTCTCTTCCTTGCAGACATCAAACAAACGCTTTTCTTCTCATTCTACGATCTAAAAGTGCATTATCTCTACCCACACAATCGCAACAAAACTGCAAACCAACCACCCACATGCTCACCTCGTCTCAAAGACACGCTCCCTAACCTCACCTCACACACCCACACACACACACAGACACACACACACACACACTTGAGAAAGCAGACAGCGAGCACTTGGAGTAGACATGAACCTCAGGTGGTTAAGCTTGTGAAATCCCACGTATTGTGTTTGAGAACAGGCCGGAACCGACTGCACACTGAGAGCCGCTCTGTTATAGACACAGTAGATTCACTGATCGTTCCTGCTCTCGTTGTCTCTAGGGAAACATTTACAATTCTTCCTTCAAGGCAATAACATCTATTACACTATTTGTGTTTTTATGTATGATCTATATTCAAGAACATATTTCGTAATTACACTGCACTAGAACATTCCTATTAAGGAACCGATAACATTTTAAAAGCAATTCATTTTAATAGCTATGAGGGTTTGTTATTCTACAGCCACACACTGATTTAGGCAATAAAGCTCAATGTGAGAGTGTTGAGCACAGTGGGTTCATTTTAGACACTGATAAAATAACAGGAGAAATACACAACATATTCACACGTTAACCACTTTAATACACTTAAGGCATGCATTTGTATGCATTTTTAATTGCAAAATCTACTTATTTTTATTCCCTTATTATTTCATAGTGCATGTTAGGCCATTTAAGCATGTTCTGCTGTTCCTTTAATAACGATTAATAATAATTAATAAAGAATCAATAAACATAATGGAACTTATTATTATTATAATTTTTTATTTTTTTGATAAATTACTTTTCAAAATGTATAGGTAGATAAGGGGAAAAAAATAAAATAAAAAAGGAAGACAGGGAACAAAAAAACAGGAAATTTATTCAGCAGATGCATTAAATTTATCAAATATTATATTACAAAATATTACTTTTTCACATAAATATGAATGCTATTGCTATACGATAATTATGAGAATAATTATTATATAATAGAGAACCGGTAATAACTGATTGAGCACCAAATCAGCATATGAGAATATAGAATTAATGTAGAAACAGCATAAAGATGGTCTACTTATAATAATGGCATATTCTATTATTAATGAAGTATCATTGATACCAATACACCTGCTGATTCTCAATTAAAATCTCCTCTCAGTTTAAGCCATGAACCGTATTACAGTATAATTGAAAGCCATTATTTTAGCATTTTATAGACTTTTAATTTAAGTGAACTCAAAACAGTCTTAAATCTTAAACTTATTTAACATGTTAATATATATATATATATATATATAGATAGATAGAGAGAGAGAGAGAGAGAGAGAGAGAGATAGATAGATAGATATAATGTAGATAGATAGATAGATAGATAGACAGATAGACAGACAGACAGACAGACAGATAGATAGATAGATAGATAGATAGATAGATAGAT
The DNA here is from genome assembly GCF_001515625.1 of Sinocyclocheilus rhinocerous. Classification (NCBI taxonomy): domain Eukaryota; kingdom Metazoa; phylum Chordata; class Actinopteri; order Cypriniformes; family Cyprinidae; genus Sinocyclocheilus; species Sinocyclocheilus rhinocerous. The sequence continues at coordinate 105,549 of NW_015652158.1, forward strand.
AGACAGCTATTTCGGACACTTAAAACTACTGCTATTGCTTGTATTCATGTTGATATTAAATGCAATATCTGACTGAAGCAGTTAATTTATGTTACCACATGAATCCCATTTTTTATTTTACCTGACAAAACATGTTATTGCTGTAATTTATCCTATTTACAGTGATAAATAACATCACAGTGCACTTGTAAATACTTTTGAACCAACAAACACAATTAGAGCCATTATAAGTATCTGATCGTTTTTCTTCTTGAATTATCTCATGATATTTCCATCATAAGTGGATGCTGCGGTGTTATAACATGTTCTTCAGACTATCTGACTTGCTAATCATATGGCTGAGAATAGCATGGCAGTAATGATATACTGCACGTTTTAAACGAGTAGCAGCTCACGCAGACTGTGTTCGAGAGACGATAAATCACTCATCCTACACGAGAGAGGCCACACAACGCCAGGTCAAGGAGAGCGGCTTTCCTCTAACGCTGCCTCTCTTTCACTTTCCCCCTCATTCTGTCATCCAGCACAGCAACAAGCTCATGGTACTACCTAAATATATAAAAAACACACTATAATAAACAATAAAGAGTGCATTAGTGCTGCTCACTTTTTAGCATTTATGTTTCCTATAAGGATAAACAGTCTTTGTTAATGAGTTATAAGTCATGAAGCAAAACAATCAGCTTCAAGGAGAATCATATAACATTACAGAAGCAAAACACTGAATGAAAATCAGGTACAAGACTGTGAGCTTTAATGAGGGAAAGAACTATAAACCCACAAGGCACTGTGAATGTCATTAATTTAATTCAAAATAACGGAGGAATCTAAAACTATTCATTTGAAGTTTTGTATATGTAGAAACAATATATTACGAGTTCTTGGCAAAACATGCCTATTTTGCTCTCTGCAATTCTCTGATTAGTGGAATTGTCTGTACAGCATCAGGGGTAATGCAGTTTTTTCACTATTAAACATTATCATTAAAAATAAGCTTAATTAATGCAAACAAATGGGTTCAACAAAAGCATATACAAGCGATTGACAACCTTGGAACTCACAGCACGTCTGTCTTTAAAGGTTAATCAGTTATTGCTAAAAAATGGAGAATATTTCCCAATGGAGAATATGAATAGAGTTTTTAATATCCACAAAAAAAGGTCGTAGCGCCAAACACTCGTCCAAAAATCCAGTAGGCAAAAAACATAAGGTGCGTAGATCCAAAAAATACAAAGATGCAAAGATGAAAGAGATCCGCACTCGTTCAAATACAGCTCAAAAGGCTTACTCCATTTATTGCTCAGAGGTCACAAAAAATTTGCAATTTTGCACTTCTTTGCACATATTTTTGTGACCTCTGAGCAATCAATGGAATAAGCCTTTTGAGCAGTATTTGAATGAGTGCGGATCTCTTTCATCTTTGCATCTTTAGAGTTTTTAATATCAAATAATTATTTTAAAAAGAGTTTGAATGAATGAATGAATGAATGAATGCATGAATGAATGCATGAATGATTGAATGCATGCATGCATGCATTAATGCATGAATGAATGAATTAATGAATGCATGCATTAATGCATGAATGAATGAATGAATGAATGGCCCCGAGTGCAGTTTCCACGCTGGACTGTTTTAATAGATCACAACTCTGAGAAGCAGGGACCATATTGTATTTGGCTGAGCAGCAGCAGGGATGGAGATGACTGACCTTGGAGAAACAGGTTGGCTCTGCAGCAGGAGGTTGTCAGCGCTGACACTAAGCACACAGGTAGCAATGTGTTGTTGTTTTGTTGTTGCCCTGTTGTGCGTTATTGTCAGAAGCGGACGTCTTGTGAGATCACAGAAGGGCTTTTATCCAGAGAAGCTTTGCCCGGCGTATCAACACTGTATCAAATCCATCCGAGTTCTCAGAAGGATGTAATCCGCCCTTCGCCGTAACGTCTTTAGGAATGCGGTTAAAAAGGACCGGAACTCTGCAAATGCACATTTCATTGCTAGATTAACTTCTGTGATTGTCTGTTCTCAGAAGAATAGTCTCTTCACATTTCCGTCGCAGCGTGATGCAGCTCAGTTCACCAGAAATCAAGTGAATGCATCAGTGCCGAAGTGAATAAGCTCCAAGTAGATGGCAGAGCCGTTCCATAGGGATGCTGCCATTACCCAGTTCTGCTGAGAAATCAACCCTTGTCACAGATACATTATTTACATCTCCCGCTCCTTTTTTTTTTCTTTCACCAGAGGGACTGCTTTATTTTATAACACATACATAAGAGAGAACTGAATGGCATATTGATATCTCAGCCAGCAGGACGGCTGCTTGAACTACATTATAGCCCTCAGGGCTATAAAAAAAAAAAAAAAAGAAGACTAAAAACAGACACTATGGGCGTTTGTATTATTTTGCAGAGATCAAATGTTGATGTATTAGATTTACTTCATGTGATGCTGTTTATTTGTCAAATTTCTATTGCTGTGCTTTTCTGACCTTAATTCCTGTTGCTCCATATTTCTGATCTTATATTGGGCTTCTCCAAATTTTGTCATTTGTGCCGTTTTTGTTTTAGTTTGTTTAATAAATTCATTCATTCATTCATTCATTCCTTAGAACATTTATTTAAATTATTATTTATTATTTTTGTATTTTATTTTATTTTTTCTAATTTTAATCTACTGAAATCTTTGTTTATTATTTTATATTAGATTATGTTATTTTTTATTATTTTTATTAATCTATAATTAGATTATTATTCCTGTATTTATGATGAATTGATGTATTTTGTAATAAACACAATATTTAATAATAATAATAAACTTATTTATATTGTATTATTATTATTATTATTATTATTATTATTATTATCATCATCATGAGCATTCATTTAAATTAATAAAAATTATAACCACAATTCCTCAAGAGACACACAGGAGTTCATATTTACATCAAGGTTGCATTGTAGCTAATATTTCACATAATATTTTAAGCACAGTACGTAAGGTTTCACCAATACAAATATTCTGCCTGGTATTGATAATTGACAGTTATTTTATTGTAATGGCTGACAACCAATAAATGGCTAATATTTCTGCTGCACTGCAACATTTTGCCTAAAAACATAAAGAAATAAAACACTAAAATGTTAAATCAATAATTTCAATGAAAATGGATATTCATTTGGAGACTTGCTAAAGATTACATGAGTGTTTTTGTTATTAGTGTTTTTAAAGAAATCAAAGGTAACCTAAATGTAAAAAAGTAATAAGTAAATAAGCATGCATAAATAAATATCTAATATCAACCTATAACGATAATACAAAACAACATACAGCATCCAACATAACTGATATATCATGCATCCCTAACTCTAAGCATAACCTACAACTAGGCTACATGTATTTTGAAAAGTATTCTATAAATCATATTCAGCTCACAGAAATCTCTCGTGTCCCCATGACCTGAAGCTCTCTTAGATCGAGTTCTTATTTCACTCAGTGCTTTGTTAGTTTAAACAGATCAGTTCCTGCAGATGCAATTGCCTAAAACTGCTGAATATGCATAACAGAACAGCAATAATGCTCCTATGCTCACTTAACAAGAATCGAAATGGCATGACTTCCTTTACGCCCATGTTACACAGCACCAGTCAATAAGGCAGAGAGTGGAAAAGAGGACGAGAAAGCGAGAGAGTGACGAGCAGCACAGAAATGGAGGTGAGAGATGGGAAAGTGGGCTGGGAGAGAATGGAAGAGCTCAGCCGAGCATCACGCTCGCGATAAGAGCCGCTCTTGTCTTGTCATCGGGTTCACCGCTTCGCTAAGGTATTGTCCTCAGGCTTATTCTCTTCCCGCACAGCCATTATTTAAATTAATCGCCGAGCTTCATTAATCTTAATGACTCCTTTAGGAAGGATCCGTGAAGGGAGCAGCTCACGACAGAATGCTTTGAAATGGATTTTATGTTGAAATTGAACATTTCTGCTTTTGTGCAGCGAGAACTGACCGGTCCGAGATTTCCTCCGGTTTAATGCATGAGGCACGCGCTCGAGCAGAATCAAAGTTAATGAAAAGCATCTTAAACGACAGCTGCTGAGCCATTTAATCACTTAACATGCTATTGTTCTATGAGGTTATAATTCAAGTATTTATAGGCACTGCCATTATTGTGTAATTGTAAGATACGGTACTGTGTTGCAATAACCATTTCATATTTAAAGGCAAAGTGTGTCATTTTTTTAAATGGTAAATACTTTACAATCCCAGTATTATTTTATTCATATTTTGGCGTTTTTATTTTCATTTCGGTTAACGTTTTAGTAATTGTGTTGTGTGTTTTTGTCATTTGTTTTTTAATGTGTCTATATAGTTTTTATTATATTTTATTTCAGTTTTAGTTATTTCAGTACATCAAGATAAACTAAATGAAAATTAGAAATGCTGCACATAGCTGGAATAAAATAAAATAAAGTTATTTTAGTACTAAACTAAACCGAGAAATGTAAATATATACAGTATAGCATTTTATTTCCAAGTAACAAAACTTGTTTTACGGTTTTAATTTTAGTAACTATAATAATCCTGCTCAGTAGCACTATGAAACCAGTTCAGATTTCACTCAACCAATGGCATGTGTTAGGGGCGGGGCCATCTGTTTGATCGACCAATGGCAAACGAGGGGAGTGGTCAGGAAACCTGTGTTTACTTTTGCAACTCTGTTCGACGCTTGTGCTTCATAAACGACACACTTCACTTTAAATCTAGTCACACTAATGAAAACATTTTACCACATTATCAAGCCTCAAATGTGATCAGCATGATGACATGCATGTAATTGCCATTTATTTTTCATTAAATGCCAAAGAAAGTGGGATGGGATCCTCATAAAGACAACATAGCGGAAAATGAATCAATCAATATGGCAAGAAGACATGCAATTTCTAGAGTATTATCATGGAAATTGCTTTAAACTGCCACACAGAAAAAGTCTACAGAAAATGCATGGCGTTGTGTGTGTCTTCCCACTATTGGCAATAAGCATGATTCTTCATTTCAGTCTGTCAGTGACAACTTCACGAGCACCTCGTTTCTGCCTCAATTCAATATTTGTCGAATAAAAGTGGAAAACTAGCCTAATTTCCCTTTGCTGAGGAATTATTGGTATTCTTGCTTGCGGTCGATTACTCTCTGTCACTGTGGCCAGTTTATTTTTTCCCCGTCTTGTTGCATCTGTAACATCTGTGCAGGCCTTTAATTGAATGTTTTAGATAATACATGAGGAGGATACCATGCAAACACAGCAAGGAGAAGCAGACACTGTGATGCAAGCACTAAACTGGTGGGCTGAAAAAAAACAAAAAAACAACAACTAGAAAACAAAGACTAAATAATAATGAGGAGAACATTAAATCAGATGGATGCAAGCAGGTGGGACATCTAATAGAGTTATGTGTGCTGATACGCTTGGCAAAACACCATCAGCCGTTTTTCTGCAGCGGGAGACTCTCATCACCATTCCATAGTTTGTTTATGCAGATATCACTGATTCCTACCATGATGAAAATACATTTTCTCCAAATTATGTGATAAAATATTGGAATGTCCTTATAAACTGTTCTTAAAGGGACAGTTCACCTACAAATTATTATTATTTTTTTTTTTCATAATTTACTGTCCCCCTCCCTATACACAAATGCAATATATGTACGTCATATGAAGTTATACATAGATTAAACCTATTAGAAATATGAAAAATTGTATTTATATGTAGCCCATATAAATATGTATGTTTATGTATGTGTAAAACATATATGTGACCCTGAAGCACAAAAGCAGTGTTAAGTCGCTGGGGTATATTTGTAGCAATGGCCAACAATACATTGAGTCAAAATTATAGATTTTTCTTTTATGACAAAAATCATTAGGATATTAAGTAAAGATCATGTTCCATGAAGATATTTTGTATATTTCCTACCGCAAATATATCAAAACTTAATTTTTGATTAGTAATATGCATTGCTAAGAACTTCATTTGGACAACTTTAAAGATGATTTTCTCAATATTTTGATTTTTTTTTTGCACCCTCAGATTCCTGATTCTCAAATAGTTGTATCTCGGCAAAATATTGTCCTATCATAACAAACCATACATCAATGGAAAGCTCATTTATTCAGCTTTCAGATGATGTATAAATCAAAATTTCGAAAAATTGACCCTTTTGACTGGTTTTGTGGTCCAGGGTCACATATATCATGCACATTTACATCTATCCTAAAATCCATCAATATACGTTGATATTAAATAAGTATATATAAAAGACAGACAGACCTGTAAGGGCATGTTCACACAGAATACGTTTGTCCATTCCAATGCACTACTTTTCCATTGTTTTTCATTGTTTCAAGCTTTTGTTTACAGCAGAGCTGAATAAATTACTGCATTTTTTTGACATTTTAATGCATTAGTTGACATCTCTGAAATCTGGCCAGTACTGGTGTTTTATGAAACAGGTTATAGTTAATGTTTATTGTTAGATAATAGACATTTATAGTATAATATACAGTTAGATAACTTGAGAAAAACCTTATTAGCGATCATAACCAGATGCTAGTTGTCATATTTTTAAGTTTTTAGTCTTTCTGTAATCTTTCTCCCCTGTATGGGGTTGAATGGGTTTTAGTAAAGACTGCCCAGTCAAGCAATACAATAAAGAGTTTCGCTGAATGCAATTGGTTGCCTTGTGTTTTTTTTTTATTGGGCTAAATTCCATATCTGCTTGCCTTTTGTAATATTCACTTATGTTGTATTCTTATGTGAATATCATAAAATAACAAGTAATTAACCTTTTTTAAATAAAAAAAAACAAACATTTAAAAAAGACATTTAAAAAAAAAAAATAATTTACACAAATCAAATGTTTTGATAATGTCTAAATATATATTAAAATGCAAAACCTAAAAAAAAAGAAAAAAAAGAAAAGAAAGTAATCAGTCATGACTGAACTCTTTTGAGCAATTAGAGTAGAGCTAAATACATAATCTATATTTATTAAACAGCCATACGGGTTTCTAGTGGTTAAACCATGGCATTACATATGAATATTGTTTTTGGCCACCAAACGCCTCTAATTTACCTGTTTGCACTTGAATTTAGAAATGGTCTCTCTATTTTAAACCTAAATAGTACACTAATTGTAATATAAATAATAAGCATATTAGAAAATTGTATATTTTAAATGATCATTCATGGATCATAATTATTGCACATATTATTTAGTACCAAATATCTCCTCAAAATAGTAACTAAATAAAATGGAACTAAAATATAGTACAATCATTGTAATGATTAAAAGTTACATGTAAGGTGTTTGGTCACATCTGACTGACAAGGAGTATGAGAACATATTAATGCTGTCTCTTTATCACTCCCCAGAATTAAATGCTATTGTAAAGCATAGCCAGAGTAGTTATCAATGCACATTATGTGTTAATAATTACTAGACCATTTGAATCCACATGGATCATCTATTATACATTCACACATTGTACTCAACACCACTAAAACTTTTTCCGATGAAAAGGTCGTGTCTCCAAACGGCCAGTTTTGTTCTCGATGCTCCTCGGGTAAATTTTTACAAATGGTGTGGTCCTGCCCTCGGATCAATAGCTTCTGGGAAGCGATCTCAAAAGCCCTGTCTGGGAACATTCCCTCTAAACCTAATGTTATGTAACTGAATCATAGTTGAGTTTTGAGTTTTATGTTTGGCCCGCTGGACTGACTGCAGCAAAACAATAACCAGGTGTTTTCTCTCAGTGAACCCGGTTGTCCCTCACCACTAAACCAGTCAAATCGAAAACCACGCCACTCACGTACTCTGTTCCAGCACATTTATTTAATTAATTAATTGATTTGTTTGTTCATTCGTTCATTCGTTCAGTCAGTCAGTCTTTCGGCGAAAATCGTTTTTTTGCCTGCTGACTAAAATATTACCATATATCATCTTTAATAATTTTAATCAATTTGCTGAGCAAAAAGTCAATTTAGACTTTTTTAGCCTGACTTACAATTTAATCGTTGAACATGAAAACCTGACTCCACTATTGTAATGCAATATTGTGAATTTTTGTTTTAGTTATTCATTCATCTAAAACATTCAAAATAGTTTAGAGTCAGTGTTATTTTAGTATCACTGATATACTATTATAGTTTTTCTTGATATTTTGATTGAAACAATTTATGATTAGAATTTTATTTTACGTTTTAGCAATTTTGTTGTTTTTTTTGTCATTTTTTATATGTTTAAAAATACATATTTAAGATGTATCATTTGTATTGTACTACATTTGGATTAAAAATAAAAAATAAAACAATATAAAGGACACAATGTAAATAAATCACATTATAAAATAATATTTCTTACTTCTTATCTGTATTCATAGATTTCAACAGGGTTGCAGTTACATAACCGGATGGCAGGCATATGAGGCGAATCATTTTTATTTATTTATTAAATTTTTTTTTTAATAAATTAGGCATTTTTGTTTAACATTTCAGTTTAAATTATTTTAGTTATTTAGTACTTAAATATAAATACAATACAATTTTCTATGGTTTTAGTTTTAGTTAATCTTAAAGGTGGGGTAAGCGATTTTTCAAAAACGCTTTAGAAAACTGATTCGGGCTGAATAGCAACCTGTTTTGAATCAAACAATCATACTCTTTATACAAACATACATTTGCATATTGTGTGTATTGTGGATAATGTATTGTTAGGGCGAGTTATATTCTTTTTACTTGAAAATCAAAAAGTTAATCACAAAAAGAAGATTAATAACAATGCAATGATGTCATCATTAAGTGACTTGTTCAGACCTGGCGGGGCGTCCTTTAAAACAACCAGGACTTTGTGAAACTCAGCGGAAGTCGTACTGCGGCTGATTGCTATTTGATTTGCCACACAGCTTGATTTGTTTTGTGCCACATCATGCTGCAGAAGTGAGAAGATGCCCCGAGGAGATGCTTTTGAGTGTCGGGATTTTATCCGTTAGAAGCTGAGAGTCGACTGCACTGACAAAGAGATGAGAGTGTTTAAAATGCGGGCTGTGTCTTTGGGAGGTACTAAGAGGAGGAAGAATATTCCAGTGGGGCGAGCGAGGAGTTGTGTGCTCAACCTGTGAAATGAATTATTACCGAGAGCTAATTAAAACTCACGCTGACACGTGCAAAGGTATATATATATATGCATGCACACACAAAGCTCTTTGCCATTACAGGGTTAGGTATGCGCCTCGGAGCCGCCGGGAGACTTTTACACATTAATCTTGCGGTTTAAATTCCTCAAGGTGTCAGAACGTTACACACCACGATGCAGGAGGGAACACAGCAGGACAAATTAATTTAATTCTGGGACTACAATGCAATTTTTTTCCTGATGACCTCTGTGTGTATTAGTCTCATGTTACTGAGCATATTTCTACCAATGGAGTGTGAAATGAATGCAGGTATTGATGTGACTGTCTAGAAATACAAAGGAGTCAGAGATCTGGTTGAATAAAATAAGAAAGCGAGTTTGTGCGCGTTTGCTCGAAGATTCAGCAGTTTCAGTTTTATGACCAATGGCAGATTAGTGGAACTGGGAAACCTGTTCGGAAACTACTAATTGCAGTACACAGTATGTATACAGTGCAAAGTATGCGCATTTACTGTATGAATAAGTATTTGGATGAACTTCTACATTTGCAAACGTACAATATGCAACAAAGCACACTATATTTAATACTGTATCCCACAATGCAATCCACACAATTTGACCATCCATTACTACTGTGATTTTTGCATTTGTATTTTAAATACACTACCGGTCAAAAGTTTTTGAACAGTAAGATTTTTAATGTTTTTTTTT
>NW_015652158.1:115607-134868 GCF_001515625.1 Sinocyclocheilus rhinocerous
TTTTTTTTGTATATATAGAAGTATCTTCTGCTCACCAAGCCTGCACTTATTTGATCCAAAGCACAGCAAAAACAGTAACATTTTGAATTTTTTTTTTTATTATTTAAAATAACTTTTCTATTTGAATATATTTTAAAATGTAATTTATTCCTGAAATCAAAGCTGAATTTTCAGCATAATTACTCCAGTCTTTAGTGTCACATGATCCTTCATCATTCTAATATTCTGATTTGCTGCTCAAAAAAAAATATATTATGTTGAAAACAGCTGAGTATAATTCTTTCAGGTTTCTTTGATGAATATAACGTTCAGAAGAACAACATTTATCTGACATAGAAATATTTCGTAACATTATACATGTCTTTATCATCACTTTTGATCAAATTAAAGCATCCTTGCTTAATAATAATACTGTATATATATATATACACACACACACACACACACACACATATATATATATATATATATATATACACACACACACACACACACAGACACACACACACAACGTTATGGCATGCTATTCTTTGAAATGTTAAAAACAGTATAAAATCAAATCAGTAATGCTAAACATTAAACTTTAAATTCACAGTTAAATTAATGTGCAGGACACTTTGCTTAATGATAAAATGCATTTTAGAATGCATTTTCTTGCATATTTGTACATATAATGTCCTGGGACAGAAATAGCACCCATTTGGTGGAATGGTCCTAGTAAGTATGCAGTATATACTGTGTAGTATTCAGTAAGTAGTATGTTAGTATTCTGAACACGGTCAGTCAATATATTTGCACTTTCCTATAATGACACTATGGAACAGCTATGACACATACACACACACACACACACACACACAGACACACACACACAACGTTATGGCATGCTATTCTTTGAAATGTTAAAAACAGTATAAAATCAAATCAGTAATGCTAAACATTAAACTTTAAATTCACAGTTAAATTAATGTGCAGGACACTTTGCTTAATGATAAAATGCATTTTAGAATGCATTTTCTTGCATATTTGTACATATAATGTCCTGGGACAGAAATAGCACCCATTTGGTGGAATGGTCCTAGTAAGTATGCAGTATATACTGTGTAGTATTCAGTAAGTAGTATGTTAGTATTCTGAACACGGTCAGTCAATATATTTGCACTTTCCTATAATGACACTATGGAACAGCTATGACACACTTCACCTCTGAAAACAGCAGATGTGTAGGGGACGTCACCGCCATGATACAGATATATGACTTTGCGTGTGTGTGTGCGTGTGTGTGTGTGTGTGTGTGTGTGTGTGTGCGTATGTGCGTGCGTGCGTGCATGCATGCAAGGTGGGTTGGTTTACATAATAATTAACACATATATGTGTCCCGTGGGGATGGTGATGATGAGCTTTTTCCCCAGGCAGGCTGAAAGCAGTGAAGTGTAATGGCACCCCACGACCGCTGTCCCCTACAAAGTGATGTTCATTAACACAACCCACAAAACCATGTGCTGCTGTTTAGATCATAATTTGCTGTTCATTAGTGCCAGAATGAACCTTCCCCTTTTTGAATATATATGCTCAAAATTTGAGGTCGGTAAGACTTCCTACATTTTTTAAAGTCTCGTGCCCACTAGGGCTGGGTATATTTGATAAAAAAATACAGTAAATACAGTAATATTGTAAATAATATTACAATTTAAAATTAATGTTTTCTATCTCAATATTGTGATCAAAGCTGTGATCAAAGCTGAATTTTCAGCATCATTACTAAAGTCTTCAGTGTCACATGATCCTTCGGAAATCATTCTAATATACTGATTTGCTGATCCAAAAAAAAAAATAATAAATCTCATTATTAACAATGTTGAAAACAGTTGTGCTGCTTCTTTTTGTTTATTTATGTATTTATTTATTGGAAAACATTTAACTTTTTTATATAATCTGATAATGATATGGGGCATAGTTTGAAACATATTTCCACTTTATGCATGTAGTTTCAATGTAGTCTAGTTAGCTACTATTAGTTTGCAGTGTAGCTCACTATCTAGTTGTTCTAAGCAGTAGCCTGACTAAGCTTGAGCTGCTTCATATTATAAGCAGCTTTCAGCATGACAAACTATGTTTCAAAGCTTCTTCAGTTTCACTCCTGATTCACATACAGAAGCTGCTTCTGCATTCTGCACATGATCCATATTTCACCCATATTTACGTGATGTTAATAATTATATGAGCCCTTAGATCCATTCTGAATCTTTCAAAAGCCTTGCGATGTGTATAGAAAATATTTACAGGCTAAGAAGGGGACATTGGGCTTTATGTTAAGAATGGGATACTAACATACTACTTACTGTGCAGTATACACACAGTACTTTATACTGCCTACTAATAGTAAAAAATGTAATTTTACTACAAAATAATGTAGTAGTAATGGGAAAAAAAAGACCTCATGGCAATGCATGTTCAGTTTAGTGGTGTCCAGTTTTAATCTGGAAAATAAAAATAAAAAATAAGATATTTAGCAATATTTGACAAATGTAGGTCAATTTGTGTACTAAGTATTGCAGCAACAGTAATAGTAGTAGGTTATACTTTATTTCAATAATCCACTTTAGACATCCTACTGGCTACTTTGCAACTAACTCTCATTAGAGTATTAGTAGGTGGTTATGGTCAGGGTTAGTAGAAATAGTTGGCATGCATTTGCAAAGTTACTTATAGTCAGTACTGGGGGGACTACTTACTAATTGTAGCTCGTTACTGATTACAGATTACATGACTGAAATTTTAGTTATTAACATAATCTGCATTACACATATTTGGTAATGTAGTCTGACTACTATTTGATTACTTTTAGATTACTTTTGACCTAATTTGTTTATCATATACGTAGACTTGAATGGGATTTTTATGTACCAGAAAAAAAAGAAAAAAAAACATTCTTTGTTATCAATATCATGAAATGCATTAAACATTGCATTACTGCAGGGTTTCATGAACTGTAGAGTGTTGATTAAAAGATAATAATTAATGAAATCATAAAAAAATGTCTAATTGAAATTTAAATGTCAATCATCAGAGAACTGTGAACAAGCAAACATTAATAAACATGAAATTACGTGGCCAAAGTCTTCCAGATTTGAAATATGTTTTGTCCAGACTTTCAATATTAATACTTTGTGAAGATCACCGGATATGATGATGTAGTATTTTGCAGCTATGCATCAGCAGAGTTTAGTTTAGTTGCCTAATTATCAGTCTTACATATATAAGTGGTAGGTTTATTAAAATCTGAAAATAAATAAATAAATATTGCGTGCCATTGCGTGCATATGTAATCATGTAATCCATAAAAAAGTAACTGTAATCTGATTAAGAGCATTTTAAAATGTTATATAATCCAATTACAACTACTTACTTTTTCAAATGCGATTACCTAATCCAGATTACATGTAATCAGTTACTCTCCAGCAATATTAGCAGATGTTAAGCCGACATTCTACTAATACTCTAATGACTGCAAGCTGAAATGCAGTTACAGTTGTTTATAGTTAGTAGAACATCTATTGTTGACTATGAAAATAAAGTGGTACCTAGCAGTATGGTAGTACGTTAGAGTGTGTTTGTGTAGAGAGATTGCACAAAGGCTTGCTCAGAGGGTTTTTCTTAAACACAGACGACGCCTTTCCACCAACACATCAATTCTGTTAAAGCAGAATGAATATATCCACCCGCCAGCGAGAGAGGCTGAGGTGAGAATGTGTGCCCTTCTGTTTATCGTTTCCTTTCGGACCAGCCAAATTGCAGGAGTGATTTCCATGCCACGATTCATCTCCCCTCACCCTTCTGCTCGCCGCTCTCAGAGCCCGACTCTGTTCTCCTCCTCGCTCTTTCATCTGCGTCTGATGGCTCTGAGAGAAATCTGCAGTGCCACTTCCCTCTGGATGTAGAGACAAAAATCACAGTGCTCTATCGGAAATGACAGGCGATTTTCCTAAAATGACGGCCTCATCCGGGTCAGAAACAGCAGCGAGCTGCATTTGCTGTCTGTTTGCCCGTGTATTGATCTTTGTTTCTTGTCGTCTTTGTTCACGAGTGCCCTCGCTGTAGAGATCTGCTGCGATTACCTCCCACGGTATTCTCTACTCCGCCCCGTCTGTATTTCTCCTTCTCGTTTTCTCCCATTCCCTGCTGGTGAATCTTAATTAGGATCTGACTAGGCCACGGGCCTGTGAGCATCAAAGAGTAGAAATCAATCTGAGATTGAGAGAGATACGCGTGGAGGACTTCTGACTGTCAGGAGCTGCCATCTGCAGACATGCTGAATCATGGTCCCTCTCACTCCGGGAAAGTGTGATTGCTTTCCCCCTCCATCATTCCTTCTGGACTCTCCACTTCTTGCTCTGATCTCTCCCTTTGTTCTCAGAACACACCGGTCACTTATCCATTCCCTTCTCTGAGTCTATGTTTTCATGTTTTTGTCCTCGCCATCAGTCTTTGCTCCTCTCTGTTCATGTCTCATTTCATAGTTGGTGGTCCCACTATATACGCAACATATCCCACATGCTGTCCTCAAACACAGGGTTCGAGATTTTCTTGCTGTCTCTCAATTTCTTTGTCTTTTTCCCATACTTGCCTTTCCAGTCCCGTCTATTCCGTGTTCTGTACATTTCCTGTCCTTTTCCTTTAATATTGTGTCCAGTTCCTTTTCTATTATGTTCTTTTATCTTGTCTCCATTTCCTGTCCCATTCATGTTCCTTTCCTTTGTCTTATTCCTGTCCAGTCCCCAGTTCCTGTCCCTTTCTTTCTTCTTCTGTCCTGCCCATTTAGTTTAATTTGTCCTGTTCTTGTCCTTTCTTTTCTTTTCATTTCATTTTTTTCTTATTCCTGTTCTGTGCAGTTCTGTTCAGTTCCCGTCCTGGACATTTCCTTTCATTTGATTTCATTTCCCTTTTATTTCCTGTCCTGTTCATGTTTATTTCCTTTGTCGCTTTCCTGTCCAGATCAGTCCCTAGTTCCTGTCCCTTTCCTTTCTTTTTATGTCATTTCTATTTACTGTCCTGCCAATTTCCTGTCTTGGACATTTTCCTTTAATTTGATTTCCTTTCCTTTTCTCTTTCATGTCCTGTACAGTCCCCTTTCCTTTCCTTTCCTTTCATTTCCTTTCCCTTCCTTTCCTTTCCTTTCCTTTTTGTCTCCTTCCTGTTCTCTGCATTCCCCTTCATTGCCTTTCATTTGATCAGTTTTCCTGTCTTGTTCTGTCCGGCCCATTTCCTTTCACTTGATTTCCTTTCCTTTGTCTCCTTCCTGCTTCGTCCCCTGTTTATGCCATGTCTCTGTCCTTTGCTTTCCTTGCTTTCCTTTCCTTTCCTTTCCTTTGCCCCTTTCCATTGCTTTCCTTTTTTGTCCCGCTATCTTCCTTTCCTTTCCTTTCCTTTCCTTTCCTTTCCCTTCCCACTCTCCTTCCTCATTTGCTGCTCATTGGTGGTGTTGTTTTTGATGTGCCTGGCGACATGGAAAGACAGCCAGAAGGTATCTCTCTAGCCTGACTGTTCTGGTTAGCAGACATCCGCTCCCTGCCTTAACACCCTCACACATGCGCGCACACATGCAAAAATACATATTTTATCCCAAAACACTGTGATAAAATAACAGCAGTCAGAAAGACGGGCAGTCAACAGGGATTCGGTCGTGCCTTTCAGCTATAACAGCTTCTGCTCTTCTGGAAAGGATTTCCACTTGATGATGGAACATTGTTCAAGTTGCGGCAGAGATTTACTCTCATTTAGGCACAATGACTCACAGTCAGCGTTCCAGTTCATCCCAAAGGTGTTCAATGGGCTAAATGGGTAAACCATTTCTTCATGGACTCTGCTTTGTGCACAAGGGACATTATCACACTGAAACAGAACAGGTTCCACAAAATTGTGTTTGCCATTCTACAAACACATGCAGATTTCATGGCATTATGTTTGATTTTATGCACACTGCTAGTAATGAGTATAGCTGAATTAGCCCAATCTGTTAATTAGAAGGTAATGTTCACATACTCTTGGCACTGAAGTCTAACTTGAAAACCATAAAAACAAATAAACCATTTATAGACATATTTTTGTCTCCAAGTTGTACTAATTCTGTCAGCTATCTTGTGTAGTATCTTACCTTAATGAGGGAGATGCCATATTCAATTTCATGCAAATAAAAGTAAGGCTGAGAAGGATTTATGAATAGTATCTTCATTGGCATTTTGAACAAAACCCAGTGGCTAAATAATTAAATGAAACAACAACAATAATCAGAAGGGCTGGGGATCTTCAGCCATCCGCCAGGCTGAAACCTCCCTCATTTCAGTTTAAGAGCTGACAAATGTCACCCCATCTCTGTCTGCCTCTCTTTTTTTCCTCTTCTCTCTCTCCCACTGTCTCTCTCCCAGAGTGCTGCTTTCCCACCTGCTCTCTACAATTAATCTAATGTCCTCCTAAATCTTAATTTCAAACCCTCTTCGAAGAAGATGGATATGATTTTAACTAATTAATAGATCAAGGAATGCAGCATGTTCGATGTGCCTCTGATCACAGGAGGGAGGGGGCCTTCAGTCCCCTTCCAATGAATTTCCCACTTCATGCTCATTTGCTATGTTAACTATTATTCAACGTGGCGTGATGAATTGTTGCGATTGATCTTTGAGTAATCAGGTCTGACGTGCTCATTAATTATATATATATACAGTGGGTACGGAAAGTATTCAGACGAATTAAATGAAACAACAACAACAATAATAATAATAATAATAATAATAATAATAATAATAATGAAAAAATCTAAATCAATAGAAATATATATAATTACATGCTGCTGATTTAAAGCATTGATTTGGAGTGATTAATGGCAATGTTAAAATTATTTATGCATTTATTTATGTATTTAATGCATTAATTAATTCATTAAATAATTCCATTGTTAATGCATTTAATGCAGTCACTGTTAAACATGATGCAGGACGATGACGTACTGCGTGATGTAGCCTATGAGAATGTAGTAATTTGCCCATAAAAATTCAAGATATGAGGGCAAAAAAAAAAAAAAAAGTCCCTGTATGGGTTTTTGTCTTATATTTATATCATATGATATAATTTAGCAATATCACATGAACAATGGTGCTTTTTCCCCCCTGAAAATCTGCATGATTGCAAATGTGATATTGGTTTTATTCAATAGTGCAATAAACAAGAAGTTAATATTGTGTTACTGACACATTATTGTCAGTAGTGTCTGTTAAATAATTCCATTGTTAATGCATTTAATGCAGTCGCTGTTAAACATGATGCAGGACGATGACTGACTGCGTGATGTAGCCTATGAGAATGTAATAATTTGCCCATAAAAATTCAAGATATGAGGGCAAAAAAAAAAAAAAAAGTCCCTGTATGGGTTTTTGTCTTATATTTATATCATATGATATAATTTAGCAATATCACATGAACAATGGTGCTTTTTCCCCCCTGAAAATCTGCATGATTGCAAATGTGATATTGGTTTTATTCAATAGTGCAATAAACAAGAAGTTAATATTGTGTTACTGACACATTATTGTCAGTAGTGTCTGTTTTCGCTCAGTTTTCACAATGAAAATAGCTAGAAACAAAGTCAAAGCAGAACTGTTGTGTGTCTCAGAATGACACAAAGAGGTGTTTCACTACAGAATTAATCCACAGTTTTGAGAAAAAAATGAATGAACCACTGATTCAATGATCATTCATAAAGACTTGCTTCATTTCTGAATGAATCGGCTGAATGAGACACTGATAAATTCAAGTTGAATCAAACATATTTCTTTCTAAAGCTACTTTTTTGTAACGTCTTTTCTCATGTAACACAATGATGTAATTATAATATAATGCAATTATTCAGGCTGAAATAAATCTGAATTGAGCATTCATTGGCTCAAATAATGGCTTCAAATTAGAATGAAAGCGTGACTATATCTGGCCAACTCAACTGAACTGCAGGGACTCCTTTCCCATAAATGAGCCCTATATAGTCTGCCAAGCACTAGCGCACCTATAAAAACAAACCTGCCTTTACTTTGATGACCTGCTGCTGTCAGGCCAAGTCTAAAAAAACAGCCTCATAACCCGTTGTTGGACTGAATTCATCAAGCCACTCTGACGGATCTTAAGGAAGTCAGAAAGGTGTTGGGTAAAAACACTGCGATGTCTCTCCATGATCAATTCCAGCACATGTACAGAGAAACGACGGTGGTGAGTGAAGTCATCATTACCTCCTAATAGACTCGGTGTAATGACCACTTTCACTCTCTTCTGCTCTTTCTTTCAGCCCTTTTCTCTCTGTCTGATGACAGTCATCTAATGGAGACTAAGCAGGATCATTCCCCAGCTCCTTAAAACACAGCCCGCCGCTCTCTTTAATTCAATAGCTCTTTCCCCCATTCCATCTGGGGCAGTGCTGATGATGTTTACTCCCTTTGAAGCAGACGGCAGAACAAAAGCAAAACACGCAATTGTCACCAGTCTCTTCAAAAAGCCATTTGGAGCATCAATCTTGTTTTCATTTTCTCTTTTTTCAGTCGACACGATCCGTGGTCAATAGAGCCGGTAGCTGTGTCAAACTCTCCACGTCAGCCGCGGTGTTTGGTTAAAGATAAATTGGCAGGGATGTGCTCGCCCTTGGCAGGTTATATATCACGCCGATACATTTCCTCTTAAAGCTGGATGAACACAGCGGCAGAGAGACAGCTAAATACAGAGGATATAGATGCGCCTTAAAACCTGGATCCACTGTGCAATTAAAGCTGAACTCAAACTGCATTAAGATATCTCTGAAATGTGATGGAGTTGTTTTGTTTTAGCTAATTGAACAAGCAATTTATTTTAGATGCAAACAACGACACTAGCGGATTCATCATGCATCCTGGATCAGAGCGGTTTCAGATTAGTGTTTCATTCACATTGAGCTGAAAAATAAATAAATAAATAAATGTGCTGTGTGTGGGGATGGAAACATTATTCCTAAAAGGGATCCACAAGGGGAGCAAAACAAATCTTACAAAAATGCAGTTTAGGGCTTTCAAAGTTATTATATTCATGAAATATGCTGTGATTGATTGATTGATTGATTGATTCATTCATTCATTCATTTTTTATGTTTTTTTTTTATTAATACCGATATTTATTAATTACCAATGTTTTTACATAATTCACTATTATTACTATTATTAGTACATTACTATTTCAGTATTATTAGTATACTACTTTTTCATTAGCAATAAGCATGACATTAAGATTAAGATTACTTGTGACAGCACTAGTAAAAAGGATACACATACACACACACATACACAGGCATGCACGCACGCACGCATGCACACTAAAAAATAAAATTTTAATAAAAATGATTTGTATTTCTTAAAACATTAATTATTTAGTAACTATTTTATAAAAGCAATAAGGCTGTGCTGCTGGTTCTTCTAAGGATGTCCTTTAACTGTGATTTATGGCCTGGAGAACCTTATCGCTTAAATACAGTGATGAGCAGTCAAAGATGTGCCCATGTCAGCTATTTTACAACAACTTCAAACTATCCAATTCATAAAAAAATAAAAAAAATCTAATTCTGAGCTTATTGTGAACTGTATTTCTGCAGGCTAATTTTCAGAACAGCTGCTTTGATTACCGTCAAACACAAAACACCAACCCCTGTGATAACGCTCGCAGTAGACTCTCATAATGGATGAGCTTCTTGCAGGAGAACAAAAATGAAAGAGAAGATCTGAGAAAGAAAAGAAAAACTTGATTCCCATGATTCCCCACTCTTTTATTCAGCAGCAGTAGACCTGAGGCACACGTGTACACACACACACACACACACACACAGGCACGCACACACACACACACACACACACACACACACACACAAACAAATAAATCAATATTCTATGGATGCATGATTTATAGTTATGTGTTTGAGTAAAATGCCATTTTTTATTACATTTTTTTCCCAATTTTAAAATAAAATTGGTTTTAATTTAAAGAATGAAATGACAATTGGTCAAAAAAAAAAAAAAGATGCCATGTTTTCATACAAGTTTACTCATTTTACTCAAAGTCATACCTAGTAAATCCAGAGAAACTGACATTTTCGAATGGTCTCTATTTTTTTCCAGAGCTGCATACACACATATATGCATGAAATGCATACAAAAATATACAAAAAAATAGAGCTTTCTTGTAACCGTCACAAACAATTACAAAGAAATGGCAAGAAATGTTGAAGTAGATACAACCACCTAGTATCGGGTTGCATGTCTTGTACTTTGCTTCAATATAAATCAAATGCTAAAAAAGCTGCCGAGACACAGAAGAGATGAGAGACCATGTGCTTTTATGCCTAGACAAATCCTTCAGCCACTCAATGAATCTGGAGAAACCTCAAAACCTCGAGAACTGAAGTGACTAGGAAACGCAGTTCAGCTCCTGTAAGTGTTATCAAACCACGCTGTCAACACCTCAACATCATCACCCCCGTTCAGAAATAGCCCAAGTCTGCACATAACAAGAATGCGACTGAATGGGAAACTTCTTTTGCAAATACAAGACTGTAAGTGAGAGATAAAGAGGCAGATGAGACACTGACAACAGCCCATTTAGATGAGATTTGATGAAGATCAGACGTTCTCTGTTGCCATCCTACAGACCCGAGCATTATTCCATCTGATAAACCCCTTCCAGCTCCTCCAATCCCTCTTTCTCTCTGTATTTTCAGTCACCACTTGAAAAATGCTGCAACTGCAAAGGATCAATATTTTCCTTCATGTCCTTCCTTATGCTACTCTTCCTAAAAAGGTCAGTAATGTATTAAATCTTCACTAGTGAGAACATGATTCTTTATCAGTGTGTTTAGGACACTGTTTAACTAGCACTTTTTGATATTTTGCGTGTTGAACAGCATTAAATGTATCTGACAAAGTCAAAATCACAATATATAAATCTATGCACTACCAATCAAAGCTCTGATGTTTTCTTTTTTTATTCAATATTAATAAATATAAAGTATCTGTAAAATGTAGTGCATTTAATTTCTTGTATAGGCTAAGAAACTTAGAGGAAAGTTTCAGAAAATTGCATTAACAAAAAAGAAATCGAGATTAAACGCTACTGACAGACATATTAAATACATTTAAATTGCTTTAATGCATCATTCAGAATAATAACGGAGATGATAGAGAGTATATTTGTTTTAATAAACTGATTATATATCAATTCTAAAAAGTCATTAAGGATGAAACAGTTCAACCTAAAGAGTTTTGCATTTGAAAAGACAATGCAAAAGATTATTATAGCTGGAATATGTTTTTTTTTTTTTTCAGTTCTGTTGACTGCTGCCAAGCGCTGTGGGTGCAGATTACACGTCTCACAGAGAACATATAATTTACATTGCCTCTTTTTGGTGGCAGCTCTTTAAAATCATTAAGTCATAAAGTGTTGTATTTCCACAGTTGGAGCCAAATGGCCCAAACAGAACTCTTACCAAAATAATTTAATAAATATGTTATTTGCTTCCTTGGCCCATTTGACATGTGGAGCATTTAGCTTCCAGTTCAATTCTGTTCACGTTTATTTGTATAGTGCTTTTCCCAATGCAGAATTCTTGCTTTTCACAATTTCATTTCAAAGCAGCTTTAAAGAACAGGCATGTTTCAATGACACAATGTCATTTGGCACTAAAGAACAGGGAATCTTGCATTACATCATTACATTTCCCTGAATCGTTTTTAAGCAGCCACAGTTTGAAGAAAAACCTTGAAAAGAACCTGTCTCTTCTGGGATCCAGCCTTCTCTAGCAACGAAGTAATATCATAATAATATACAGCTCTAAAACAGTTCAGTTAGACAGACGCATTATTAAGGCAGTAAATACAGCTGATTATAGTGATTGCAATAAAAGGATAATATAATGGAAGAACATTTAGACTACCTATGTTTCCATCCAAAGTTGAAAATAAAAAATTGGAATATCATATAAAACATTTGCAATGTTTCTATCCAATGTGTTCAAGACAACAACATTTTCACTTCCTGGGAAACTAGTGCAAAATATCAGTAATAAAATGATAAAAAGTTGCTTGTTTTTTCTGCATACATGTTATCTTGTGTTCGAATGCCTGATGTTTAGTAACACAAACGTGTGAGAGGGTTCTGGGAGGTGATTATATTGAATTATTTTGACTTTTACTCAGGCATTTCAGAATGACTAAAATGACATTTAAGATGCAACAAGATTGGACAGCCAGTTAGTCCAATTATCCAATAACATGATCTTTTGATG
This sequence comes from Sinocyclocheilus rhinocerous, assembly GCF_001515625.1. Taxonomy (NCBI): domain Eukaryota; kingdom Metazoa; phylum Chordata; class Actinopteri; order Cypriniformes; family Cyprinidae; genus Sinocyclocheilus; species Sinocyclocheilus rhinocerous. The sequence continues at coordinate 127,945 of NW_015652158.1, forward strand.
TATTTTGTTGCACATCCAGGAATTTATAAGGTAAATGTGTTGTCGTACTTTCTGCATATGTTTTCTTACATTTTTGTGTGCATCTTAAGAATATTAAATGTATTCAACAGTCAATAAATGTACCATTAATAATAATAATAATAATAATAATAATAATAATAATAATAATAATAATAATAATAATAATAATAATAATAATATATTATTTATTGCATTTATAATGTTACAAAACATTTCCATTTTTAATAAATGCTGTTTGCTTTTATTTTGAACTTCCTATTCATAAAATAATCCTGCAAAAAAAAGGAAAAAAAGGAAAACAACCCTTGTTTTGTTTGTTTGTGCATCCACTTGATAAAATGTTTCAGTCTTAGTTTATGCATGTTTTCTTACAGAATAAATAAATATCCGCCTCAATTGACAAATACGTTTTTGTGCATTTGAAGATTTTATGTATACTTGCCATTTCCATCCAGTGATTTTTTATGCAATACCCCAAAATTTGCATAAAAATATGAAACAAAAATATAGCTATTGTCATTTTGTCTGTCTCTTTGCAATGCAAAATGCATTTTACAAACATTCTTACTAAGATTTGCCCAAATTTTATTTCCACATGTAACAGTATTTGATCTGAGTGCAAGGGGGAATCCTTAGACCCAGACGGACCACAATTTTTGCTACTGGGTTACGAATGCCTTTCCACAAAACAGGGTGTGAAAAAGCCACAAAAACGATTAACATAAGGTCCTCCAAGTCATGGGACCCCAAATTGGAAATCCATGGAAAGAGGCTGTTCAACACAGCTAACGTGGGTTGATTCATTATCCTCAAACACTCAGCAGCAGATGAGCTTTGAACCCGCAGCAGGAGAGAGGTTCTCAACACTTAGCAGTAGATGAGGACTCATCCCTCAGTGGGACACCAGAACTAAACCCTCAGCGGCAGATGAATACTCAGGGATCAGCCCTAAATTCAGCCCAGCTGGAGCCTCAGAGTGTCAGGAGTTTGAGTCCAGCTTTAACCATGTCAGAGACGGCGGAGTCATGACCCGCATCCATCCGTTGATGTGGGATGTTATCAGAGCCCCGGCGGAGAGGAAGGAGCCCAGTGGTCCAACTGGGAGGAAGGTGTAAATCACATCTGTGCAGGAAACCAGGGAAGGTGAGAATGAAGATGGTGTCTGGTGTTCTTGGTGTGTTCTGTGAATGGTAGCAGGAGTGAAGGGCTGTTAAGCAGCTAATGAGAACATCGATAGTCAAGGGTTAACTTGTGGTTGTGCGAGTGGTTTGAGGTTTTTGGATGTCCTCAGGCAGAGCGAATTAGGATTATGTATCACAGAACTTGTTTGAGTTTATAGAGAAGAATGGACGGCCAGAAGCTCCTAAACACTTGTTTACATTGTACAGTTTTATGATTGGCACAATTGCTCCTCCCCAGCAGGCACATAATGTCATAAGACGTTGATATTTGGTTAAATTTCGGTTGCGACGTTGGGTGACCAAAATTCAATGTAAATTCAATGTCTAATATCAATGTTAAATTGATGTCCAATACCGACGTCAGCTGATGTTAATATTTGTTGTTTTTAGGTTGTGTAACCAAAATCCAATGTTAAGTCAACGTCAAACTGACGTCAAATATTGACGTCAACCCGATTTTCATTTTCAACCAAAATGCAACGTCTGCCTGACGTCATGTCCAATGTCAACCTGACGTTACATAGACGTCCGGTGCCTGCTGGGTCCTGACACAATACTGGAAACGTAAAATTAAATAAACCTTTCAAAACATTTAATGTAGTCCAAAGATTAATCTTTATATTTAATTAAATATAATGTAACATTCTGGTTAATGCGATAATCTGATTATTTTCACATTATGGTAACATTTTCACAATATAACAAATTGCTGATATTAAAGTTCTACACTATTTTGTGTACATTTTCAAAAAACAAGTGACTAAAATTGGTTGTTTTATATGCTACTAGAGAAATTAGGAATACAAAGTTTATCGAGTAAATGCAAAACTTTTGCAAGCAAATGCATTTTTTTTCTTGGGGGAACACAAAAGTTTTGCAAGTGAACACAAAAACATTGAAAAATTATCTCTTCCCATCTCAATAATTTTCCATCAATATGCCCCTTTAGGGGCTCTGTAATTATTCAATTCAAGTTTATTTGTACAGCGCTTTTCATGATACAAATCGTTGCAAAGCAACTTTACAGCAAATTAAGTTTCTACAATATTTAGTGGTAGCTTATCAGTGGTGACTGTCAGTTAATGTACATATGGCAGAAATGTAAGGAAAAATCAATTAAAGACATAATCAAACAGATGATGAACACTATTAACAGCAATTATTATATGATGCAGTCAAACTTATAGCAAAATGTGGTAGTTCTGTATGTTGTATGTTAATTATCTAGTAGCTAATCACCTAATTATCTAAAATAAAATCAGCCGATAACGGATATAGTACAGATATGTGCATCTTTAATAAAAATAAATAAATAAATAAATAAAAAAGACCAACTTTACCATAAGCCAATCTCTCTCTCTCTCTCTGTCTAACACAGATACACATGCACACACCACCTAGCCGTGGCAGGGAGGAGAGGAAAGGACGCCCTCAGAAATACATGAGACACACTGGCAGAAGAGATAAAGAAAGAGCTAGTCGGAGAGGAAGTGGATGGAGAGCAGAGCACTGGATCAGCCCCAGTTGCTTTATGCATTAAGTTCAGTGTTGTTGGATAATGCAGTTGGGTAAACATGATGTCCCCTGGCTACCCTCACACGCTCTCTGAGAGGCAATAAACTTCAGACACTTCTGAGCGACTACAATACTTTAAAAAGGGCATGCATCGTGCCCAACATACTTAACACCTACATGCACATTTTCCCATTGTCTTTTAACCATTTTCTCTGGCTCAGCAGCTCATTGGATTCATAATAGCTACATGCACGCATTTGTGCATCGGAAATAATGTCGCAGAGGGAAAGGAGTGGAATAGCACAGTCAGCACTAGTGCTCAGATTAGGAGGAGGATCTGAAACTCTGTCGGCTTGACAGGCTGCTTGTAGAATTCCAGCTGTGCGCATTCGGCTCTCACCACACCTGAATGATTACAGCGAGGTTGCTTAAAACACTCACACTCACACACACACACACACACACACACACACACAGGCAGGCAGGCAGACAGACAGTTCTTTGAAAGGCTGTCTCTTTCTTCGCTCTCCCATCTGACGACACAACCATGGCCAAAAAATAAAACGCATGCAGTTAGAAACTCAGATAAGTGGACTGAGGCTATCAGAGGAAAGTAAAAGCTTGAACATTGACAAAAAGTAAAATAATTATTATATAACCAGATATATTAAACTTTTAAAAAATAAACCAGTTATTTTACTGTTTTAGAATAATATAAACTACTATAGTATATTTTTATTAATATTTTATATTATCTTAAATTTTTATACTTCCAGTTTTCATTTTATTTTGTTACATTTTGAGTAACTTCCTTGTGTTTTATGTGCACCATTTATGACTCATTTATTTTTTATTTCAGATTTTTTTCAGTTTTAGCCTTACATTTCATTCATGCATTCATTCATTCATTCATTCATTAATTTTATTCAAATTAGTATTTTCAGTGTTTTAACTTAAACTACATGAAAATTAAAAATGTTGGAAATAGCAATGTCAACTAATAGAAATAATATTTATGTCATCTAATATTTCTATTTTATTTGAGATTCTAAATAAATAAATAAATAAATAAAACTGTTAAAATAATAATAACCACACACACACACATACACAGTGTTTGATTAAGTTCGCATAACCGATTATCAAGTTTGCTTTTCTGTTATGAAAGCAAAATGTTTGAAAGTGATGTGTAAATGTGGGCAAGTCGAGAGCAAAGCTCTTTTCATTCAGAAAGTGTATTAGGTGAGTGAGCAGGTAAATATGTGGTATGTGTGTCAGATGGTACAGAAACTCAAATCACAATCAAACGAGTGTTTAAAGTGAGCTGTGTTGCTTGGAATGAGTTTTGCAGGTGACGTGAACTGTTTAGCTCAGGTGACTGTTGGTAGTGCAGACTGTAGTTAGAGTTTTGCACATGTAGCTCCAGTTGTGCCCACTGTCATTTAGCAATCGAAAAAAACTGTAAGTTCGCATAACCGATTATCAAGTTTGCTTTCTGTTATGAAAGCAAAATGTTTGAAAGTGATGTGTAAATGTGGGCAAGTCGAGAGCAAAGCTCTTTTCATTCAGAAAGTGTATTAGGTGAGTGAGCAGGTAAATATGTGGTATGTGTGTCAGATGGTACAGAAACTCAAATCACAATCAAACGAGTGTTTAAAGTGAGCTGTCTGTCAGACTGGGGCGCTGAACAGCGAGGAGTCCTCCTACTCAATCCAGTCAATTGTGATTTTTAGGGTTGTTGTCATGGCGAGGCGAGGCCACTCTCGTCACAAGATTCCATGACATCACGGTGTCATCCTGCATCACCGGCCAATCAGAAGCCGGCGAGTGTGAATGCAGGCTGAGGAGGATCCACCAGCAGGACCATCGAGGAGCAGATGGCTGAGTCGTCTGGGAGCTGAGAGCAACTGCTTCTGTTTTTTCCTTTCTCAATCCATCTCTCTCTCCCGCTCTCTCTTTAGTCTTGTCTACTACAGCGTAAGATTCAACTTTTTTTCTAAACATATGGGCATGGTATTCTTATTCAAATGCAATATGTGTCACACAAGTTCTTCATTAAGGGGTTGAGCCCCGCCAGCCACACAGTCCCTGTGCTTTCTGAGCGTGTGATACTACAGATGCAATAGCATTTATAATCTGTTAGACTGAAAATTGATAATAAAATGACTTCTCTGATGGAGATGAAGGACATTTGTAAACAATGGAGCTGCTGTCCAGGTGGATTTTGAAAGAAACTTCCAAACAAATTGCCCAAAACGCATTGCTTTTCTCCATACAATGAAAATGCATTCACTGGCTGTCAAGTTCCATTGTAAACTTGAAATAAATGCCTGCATAAATAACTGATTGATTGATTGATTGATTGAACGAATGAACAAACAGACATCAATTATGGTCACTGGTTATCAAGTTCATCTGTGATTCTGAAATAAATAAATAAATAAATGCAAGCAAGAACAAAGGAATGAACAAACAAACAAAGACATAAACAAATCAAGTCCCTAATTGTACAATATAAAAATTAGATTTTTATGATTTATAATTTTTTATGTAATTTAGATTGTTTTTTTCTTACATACAGTTTAAATACTTTATTCCTAAAATTTACAAGTGAGAAAATAGATGGGGATGAAAACGAAAGAAAAACAAGGGGACGCGAATATGAACGGCAGGAAAAAAGTCTGCACTTCTTTTAATAAGCCATCTGTGTTTAAGAAGAGCTCAGCGCTTACAGAACCAAACGAACTGAATGATGATTTTGAAAACAAAGCATCAGGATAGAGAGAGAGAGAGAGAGAGAGAGCAAACTACATGCAGAAGTATGTTTACAGCAAATGACCAAATCAGTCAGTATAAAACAACCTTTTGAAGTCAATATTCAACTGTTTCATCTGCAACTGCTCAAGATCGTTAATCATCATTAAAACACTGGTAAACAAGTGCCTGGTCCACATAAACACACATCATTAGTAAAATCACTGTAAAAGGGAAGGCAATCTAAAGCATCGTCAATAAGAACTACAATAAACTTAAACGACTGTTTTCAAACAGGTTTCCCAAACACTCTGCTATTGGTCGGCAGTGTTGGGCAAGTTACTTCCAAAATGTAATACATTATATATTACTACGGCCAAACGAATAGCCCCGCCCCAAACTCATGCCATTGGTTGAGCCAATGTTGTCAGGTTGGTTGAGATGCAAATAACACAGAACTACAGTGTTTACACTTTTTATGAGAATAAACTACAAAAGTCTTACTTATGGTTGTCTCTGCATGCTAAATTGTGAGAGAAGAAAGTATTTGAACATACTGTCATGCCTGTGTTTTCAAACCAAACTCTGAGGGAAACATCACATTACGTAAAGCCCAACACTATTAACGATGCATGTTGAGATTTGGTAATTGTTCCCACTGGTTTGGTAGACTCTTAAAAACTCCCTAACAGCTGGAATAGAGTGAGCCTCCATTATTCCCCTGGCTGCAATGATCTTTGATGGACACATGGACGTGACTATTATCCAATGGATGCGGCCATTAGTGTTCGGGAGAGAGACGCAGATCAATAACATGGCATTAAGAACCGAGAAACAAGGAATTGGATGGAGGGATATAAAACAGCCTCTGATATAGGGGAGGCTTAATATGCACACCCACGCGTCCGGTCTCATTACACACATAAAGGTCAGAGAGCAATAAAGAGAAACTGAACTGAACCAACAATCGTCTATAATGAATCTGCAGCCATGTTTGTGACAGATCAAAGCATCGACTGCCATTGTTCCAATTCTCTCCATGTTGAATCTAGTCAATAAAGGCAGTGCTGTACATGCAAACCCACACACAAATGTAATATATGTACATATTTTACATTTCCTTATATGATATATATTGTCATACGAAGTAAAAACATATGAGAAACCTTGTAGAGACTGGAACAATTTCATATATTAACATGCACATCTAGTCTGTACAAATATGTATGTTTATGCATGTGTAAAACATTTTTTGGACATATATGTCATGCACATGTACAGTATCCATCAACACATTTTGATATTATTTATAAAAAATATAAAGGATAGACATAAAAACATTGGAAGGATATTGCATAAACGTAAACATACAGATCTTTTGAATATGTTGTTTAAAAAAAGTTGCATATGAATAAAATATTTATTGTTGAAATGGTTTTTACATACACACACA
>NW_015652158.1:134929-157883 GCF_001515625.1 Sinocyclocheilus rhinocerous
TAACACCCCTCTTTGTACAAAATCGAATTCAGATTTATTTATTTATTCATTTATTTTAAATCATCAAACAATTAATTTACAAAGAATTACCTGACAAACACATACTTCCCCAAATTCCCCAAATTTTGAATTTCTTGCAATTTGAATTTATTATTATTACTATTTTTTCATTGCTTTCACATTCAATTCCACAACACAAACTTCACATCTTAAAAATAGAGAGAGAGGAAAGAAAAACTCACAATAGATAAAAAGACTTCAAAGATTTGACTGTTGTTGCAATTCTCTCGATTTTGAATCTGTTCAATAAAGCGGTGCTGACCACGAAAGCGCTGTGAGACAAACACATAACAGTCTACAGCTGCAAAACAATCTGTATTGTTATTTATGTTTTTTTTTCCCCACTGAAAAACCCAAGTGGTCACTGTAACCAATGATAAAGCATCCATCATAAACCCAACAATGTGAAATCCCCATTCCTAGCATGCATCATTTTTATTATGCAATATGTAGAGCGGAGGAAAAAACAAAACAAGCGATTTTATGAAGGCATTATGAGACTAGAGAAACTCTGTGAACACGTGCTCAGTTTTTAATCACCAAAGCTATAATTATAACACTCAACGAACCAAACTACAGCCATTAGGTGCAGTCTTCATGGTGCTGCATGCATGAAAAGAATGACTGTGGTCTCTGTCAAGAAGCCCTGAAGACACGCAGAGGCTATCTTGCTTTCCCAGACACTAACGGCTGATTCACTGAATTATCCTTCTTGCTCAGTAACTGAGGCTGCCCTGCCGGCTTGATCCCCAACTTTCCTCGCAACTGCATAAATGAATTTCAAAACAGGGTGAGAGAGAGAGCAATAGAGCGGGAGCTGAGGTGGAAGGTCGCAATAAGCCGATGTAAATGGAGTCTGTTGCCAATGGCGGAGGAAAACTAAAGGATGGAAATGGAGAGATGCTGCTAGAAGAGGCAGAGACGGAAATGCATATGCACGGGCCATCACAATGAGAGCACGACGGGATCTCATTAGGATCCAATCCGACTGCATTTATCTTTGTTTGTCCAATTCCTAATGACCGCTGCGCCTCGACGGTGCCTGTTCCCATCCTCACTCTCCTGCACACAGTTGGCACCACTGGACGCCCTGAAGCACCTGCTGCTCGTCAATGAGGGCATCCAGCCACCGACAGAGCTGCCAAATGCCATCAGCCCGACTGACCGAAGCGTTAGCATCCTCCTGCCACCACGAGTCTCGTCCAGAACTGCCTCTTACTGCCCAAACATGCATCTCTAATGCAGCTGAACACAGTGTGTAAAAACACAACATAAGACTGATATGGGCCAATTTATATTAAAGTCTTTAACGACTTACTGTGCTGATTACATGTGACAGCTCTAGTATACTCTGGTGTGTTTTTTTTTTTTTACTTTTATTTAAAAAGGATGCATTAAATTGATCAGCAGTGACAAGTTAGTTATAATGTAACAAAATATTTCTATTTCTATCTATGCTGTTCTTTTGAACTTTCTACTCATCAAAGAATCCTGGAAAATAAAACGTATCACAGTTTTCACAAAAAATATGAAGCAGCACAGCTGTTTTCAACATTGCTAATAATCAGAAATGTTTCTTGAGCAGCAAATCAGCATATTAGAATGATTTCTGAAGATCATGTGACACTGAAGACTGGAGTAATGATGCTGAAAATACAGCTTTGATCGCAGCAATCAAATTTTTATTTTATTTATTTTTTTATTATATTCAAATAGAAAACAGTTCTTTTAAATTGCAATTATATTTCACATTTTAAAAATATAAATAAAATATAAAATATAATAATAATAATAATAAGTAAATTAAAAAAATCTAAAAAGTAAAATTATTTAAAAAATAAAAAGTAAAACTACAAAAAGTAAAGTTATTCAAAAAATGTAATTACTAAATAAGTAAGTAAATAAATAAATTAATTAATTAATTAATTACAAACAATTAAAATGTAAAAAGGTAAATAATTTATGGATAGATGGATAGATGATTTTAGGTGTTTATCAATTAGAATACATACAGAATGTGTCTAAATCACAAACAGAATCGCACATGTTGATCAGAAGAGTCCAGATGTTCTCTAAATGATGGGTTGGCGAAAAAAGAAAAATCAAAACAAAAATGAGACTTTGAACTGGACATATTCAGCAGAACATCTGCCTGGGCGTTTGCTTACAAAACACACACAAATGTGTCTCCCGGCAACAGAATGATTTTCCATTGATAATGAGATGGGGCGTCAGTCATAACCCCATCGTTTTGATTATGAGGCTGTGAAAACATTTATTCCACATCAGCAAAAACACATTCAATTTTCACTGATTCGCTTTACAAATACTGAAAATGAGGCTGAACTCTGTCCACCGAACATCTGTTTCTTACTCCGAGTTGATCTGAAGCTCATCTACACAAAAGTCTGGATAAATTTACACTTCTCAAGAATCATCTCACATCCAGGGTTCAAGATCAGTGTCCCTTTGTGAAGGAGGATCTCTAGGGAATCCAAATTCAGACGGCATGGGTTCTCTCGCTGTCACCGTCGAATCGATTCGAGCCACCGCAGACACGCCGGAGAGTCAAAGGGTCGCTGGCTTCCCTGCGGTATGGCCATTTAGTGCTCTTAAAAACCTCCCCTCCCGCCAAGACTAAACTCACAAGAACAAGACCAGCGAAATGGCCAAAAGAGACCAGACGTGTACAATAATTTCAGACAATAGCTGTGCAGAATACATCTGTGGATTTGTGAGATTCTGGGCTGCACTGCATTAATTTAGTTTTCTAGCTCATTTTTAGCTGTATTGAATGCTTGACTACATGGCCAAAAGTAAGTGGACACCTTCTAATTAACAAGTTCGGCTAACTCAGTTATACTGATTAAAAACGGCTGCTTAGAATCAAACGAACAGCCATGAAACCTCAGCAGACAAAGGATTTTTTGTAGAACCGAGACTGTTTCCAGCATGATAGCGCACCGGTGCACAAAGCGAGGAGCATAAAGAAATGGTTTGTTGAGTCTAGGTTAGAAGAGCTTGACTGGCCTGCATAAAGCCAGACTGAAACCCCACTGAGAAGCTTCACGATGAATCTGAGCGCCGGCTGTGAGTCAGAGCCCAACGCTCAACATCACGCCGACCTCACGGATGCTTTATATCTGAATTGAGAAAATCTCCACAGCCGTGATCTAGTGGAAACTCTTTCCAGAAGAGTGGAAGCTGTTAAAGCAGATGGTTTTGAATTGAGAAGCTCAACAAGCTCATGTAGGTGTAGTGTTCAGGTGTCCACGTACACTACTGTGCAAAAGGCTTTGGCCATTAGTATGTTATAGTCATTTATTTTGCTGTAGTGTCAGTAGGAAATATCCGTTTACATTTCCAAACATTCCTTTTGATTCCTTTAAATCCAGAAGAACTGTAGCAATGTCTCCAAGATACATTAAGAAACCTACCTGCAATTTAAACTGATATTTCCTACTTTTTTTCCACTTACCCTTTTTTTGATGAAAATATTAATGGCCTAAAACGTTTGCACAGTAGTATATATTTGGTCATATAGTGTGTATTAGGGGTCAAGCACAGAAGCGCTCCTTCTATCTTTGTACACATTCTAGACAAATTTGCATACTGTTTTCAGCTACTCCTCCTACAATATTTGTCCAATCTTATGCCCTGTCCACACGAACGCGGTTATTTTTAAAACCGCAGCTTTTTCTACGCGGTTAGGTCATTTGTCCACACGCAAACGCAGCACCAGGTCACTGAAACCGAACATTTTTGAAAACGCCTGCCAGGGTGCCGATTTTCAGAAACTCCAGTTGCAGTGTTATCGTGTAGACAGCGAAACCGGAGTTTTGGCTTGTGACGTCGGAGCATGCGCTGTTATCTCCACCTACTGGAAACTTTTTCAGGCTTCTGATTGGCCAACATGGCTTTATGGTTGAGATAATATCGCCACCTGTTGGTTTGGCATGCTCTTGACAGTTTGCGTTTTCATGTGGATGGAGATTTTTTTAAAAACGGAAGAAGGAAAAACTCAGTTTATAAAAATACCCGTGTACGTGTGGACATGGCCTTAGTGCAGCTAAATAAGTGGGAAAAATCACAGCCTTTGTGGTTTGATAATCGGACTAAGAAATTTTAGTATTATTTTGATCAATCAGGTTCAATCGTCACTAACGCTGCCTAATAGATCATCTTCAGGCCAAACCTCACAAAATTAACTTATTTTTTTATTTTTTTATTTTTTTAAAGAACAAAGTTCCTGAGTTCCAAAGATGCCAATCATGGTGACAGTTACTATCTTGCAACATCATCTGTGCATATTAACACAAATCTTTGCCAAAATGTCCTGATTGCCCTATGAATGATGCCAAATGCTATAAAGATATAAATACTGGTAAATCTACTTATATTCCTTAAACTAATTTATATTACGTAACCAAAGGGAGTCGTATGACCAGACAAATCTGCTCCAACGTACAATTGGCGTGTGCCATTGGGGCTTGGCTGCATAATTGCTGCCTGCAGCTAAATTTGCCATTGCTTTCCCTCACGGGTAAAGTGCAAACATCGAGAGGCCTGTCTAGTTTCAGACCTGTAAATAAGACTGAATGTCAGTGTGGCGTCACCACAGAACAACAGGACTTCACTGACCTTCTGAGAGGCCGACCCAGCATTCTCAAGTCCTTCAGCCTGTCCATTTTCTCCTCTCTTCAGGGTGTGACGACTCCACGCTACTGAGCCAGATACAGGAGCTCCACGGCAGTCATTGAGTCATTGGCTATGATACACCAATCTGTCTGTGGGAAAAAGAGAGGGAGTGAGAACCAAAATAGATGAAGACAAAATGACTGTCAAAGCACTTGAGCAGTGTATCGCGTTTTCTTATATTTACACAGCTAAGGGTAATTGATTATATTCAAGTCAAAAACACTGACTGAGCGCATAGACACTCTATCTTATTGCTGAGTGGAGCCCAGTGTTGAGAAATGGTGATTGTTCTTCATTCATCAGCTCTCGAGAGTTGAAGAGACAAAAGTGTGAGATAAATGACAGGCTTTCCCTCAGCTTTAGAATCAAAGTGGTCCCGAATTACAGAGTGGTGATTTTTATGTTGGCCGCTGTATGTTCTAGCTGTGTAATTGGCATACGTTGGTGCAAATGGTGGAGTTACCATGTTCAGGAGAGACTAAATTACCATTCATTATGATGGAACAATACAAACAGAGAGTGAAGCTCCACGGTTTTCTACAATAAATAGATAAGTTCTAGGTGAACTGGTAAAAATGGGTGTAATTACAAAAGAATGTTTGAAATACATAAAACGTTAAAGCTAAAGCTGCATGATCGTGACAAAAATCGTAATTGTCAATTAATCCCCTTGATACTGTAATCACTCTTACATTCACATGACAGAATTTGCATATAAATTAGGGCTGCAAATGAAACATGTTAATTTAGTGTTATTAATTAAGTACTAAAAATAAAACATTCCAAAATTAATGTCATTAATGAAGGCCCCTCTCAGAAATGCAAAGACATTCATCTGCAGTTTGGGGTTTTAAGATTTTATTTATTCATTAATTTATTGCTTTGAAACAATTTAATACTTTTAATCAGAAAGGATGCATTAAATTGACAATAAACATTTAGAATGGTACAAAATAAATGATTTCTGAAGGATCACGTGACACTGCAGACTGGTATAATGATGCTGAAAATTCAGCTTTGCATCACAAAGAATAAATTAAATTTTTAAATATATTCAAATAGAAAATAGCTATTTTAATTTGTAATAACATTTCACAAGTATAATGTTTTACTGCATTTTTGATCAAATAGATGCAGCCTTAGTGAGTAATATGAGACTTCTTTCAAAAACATCTTAACCAACCCCAAACATTTGAATGGTAGTATACATAAACTATCAATTAAACATAATTAAATATACAGCCACCAAATCTACCTGCTGCAGGTCAGTGATGGGCACAATTTCAATCATATAGAAATGAACACTGTGTTTGCATTGTCTATTTAATGATTCTCTCATCTGCCTCAATAATGCAGACTAATGTCCTTGAATTGTCTTTAATTATGGGGGTTCAGCCACAAATATTCACATATGTGATTATTTGTAATTAATTTGATTAATCAATTGCCATATCTTTTAATTAATCCGATTACAATTTTTAATCGTTTGATAGCTCTAATTAAACATAAGTAAGTCAAGACAGTGGTTAAACAGTACCTTCACATTGGCCCTCTGAGCAGCATAAAAACACATTCCCAATTATGCCCAGAAAGTGAGCAACGTGACAATACTAGCGCGCTCCCAGCCATTAAAATCACCGAAGCTGTCACTGTAAGTTTACACAGTTTGAGCCCTGCAGTTCAGCGTGAGTTCACTGAGTTCTGGACTCGCAAATGTGCCCCTTAAAATCAACATAGCTGTCTCTACTGCAGATAAATATCTCATTTACACCTCGCTATATTGGCTGTTACACCGATTGCACTGCAAGCCAGCGGCACGACATGTAACAAATCCAAAAGAATTCCAAATTACCAACGGTTCATTTCGCTTTGGTTCTTCACGTGCCATCGCGGACCGAAATGAAACATGAAACACAGATCAGATTGCTTATAACTCGCTCATTAAGGACCAGCTGTTATTATTCATGGTAAATATAGACGGTTTTAAATGCCTCCGATTGGCCATTACATTAATGTGCATGACTGACGTGGCTTTGATTGGTTACAAAGCTCAACATCATCAAAAATACACAACCTTTCTGCAAAACTCCCAAAACTATATATGTACAACTGACTGCAGTTTACATTTCAGTCTAAATGAACACCTTTTCACACAAACTATGATTACAGGGCAGATAATTAGTTATTAAAGGGTTATTTTTGTGTGGTTCCTTGCACAATACTACGTTATGAGCTCCAAACACTTTTTAACATTGTAAAGTAATACATTTTGATGTTTGCATCACATAACCAGCTCCATATGTACGGCTTTTCTAGCATAGTAAACTTGCTTGTTAGCACACCTGGTACAGCATTACCCTTGCATTGCGAAGTGAGTCCTGTGAAACACGAGTCATGATAAAATAATTTAAAGACTTGTATAAGCAAAATAAAATGGCATGGCTGCTTCAGCAAATGTGTTTTTATCTCATGTTTGCTTTTGTTAACCCTATCAGTTAGGTTTAGTATAGATGCTACATTATTTTCAAACACGATAAACCTTTTAGCGCCATTCACCATTTAATTTCCAAACTGCCTCAAAACATACAACAATCAATGTAATAAAACATTGCCATAGTCACATTAATCTGTTTTAGATAAAAATGAGCATGATTTTAGTGATTTTTCACTTTGAAAGTGTCAGCAAACATGCAAGAAACATAATTATATATTTTTTTGCAGAAATGTTGCTACAGGCTCCAATGAGTCTGGTTTAAAAAAAAATAAAATGTAGAAGTAGAAAACTTGACATGCATGAAAACATGAATAGGTAATCATGGTTGCAAAAATTGTAATGCGTATTTGATTATTGTGCAGTCCTAACTGAAATCTTACACTGCATTGCATCAAATTAGAAATAAATTTATGTTCCGAGGTATTTATGTTGCTGCAAATTTAAGGGTTAAAATGTTATGTGCTCTATGCATCCAAATCAACGTGCATAACAACTTCTACAATAAATACAGTCATAACACAGATAAGAACAACCGTTAGTCTTCATGCATTAGTAAAAAAGCAATTCAGAGATAGACAGGTACAGTCTGTCCAAAGGCAGAGCAAACGTTTAGATGTTACATCAGATAAATCTGTGATAGGCAGTGAAGGAAAATGTGCATTTGAATATTCCCTACTGAGGTTTTACTATTCTTTTTTTCCCAAGGAAATATGCTTTAATTAAAGCCAGTGGGAACTGTTGGGTCACATTGGCAAATATACACTGCTTGACTGCAATTGTGTAAGCCTTGAAATTCAAAAGCTGAAGCAAAATCCCCTTTGAGCACCTCAGGGATTGGAGCTGAGGAGACGAGAAACCTTCAAAAATCACTTCATTTGCCATTTCTATCAGCATTTGACTTCCTGACCTTTGAATAAAAATGCAGAAAAGCTCTCTTGTAGGCTTATATTCAATTGTCTAATGTGTACAGAGTTACATAAAAGTATGGCATAAAAGTAATGAACAGAACATACAATTTTTCAAGGACACACTACAAGCTTAGACTGTTATACTGAGTTAATTAAACAAGATACTGTTCCACAGTGAGTATTTAAAACAAAAGTAAAACACGAAGTGGTTCGGTTATATGACTAGTTGCTTTTCTAGTCATTTCAACAAATAATCTTTTTCTTATTTCCTTCAAACATCCCTGGTTTTCTTTCCCATCATTAGATCTGCAGATTGCAAATGAGTCACATCTAAGAAAATGCCAAACTTTCATCAGACGCCGCTACTGAGCTGAGAAGTGACACCGCTCCGCAATACGTGCACATACACACTAGCATATGCGCGCACATACACACTTGTTCACGACATTGCTTAACTTCTCAGGCATGACATCAAGGAATCGCTTCGTGTCAAATCTTTCCATTCCGATAAAAGTGAAACGCTCGTCCAAATAAGTCCAATCTGGCAACCTGAGCGAAGGAAGGCGAGTTTACGAGAGGCGCGATCGGCATCAGTGCACTCCTCCTTTCCGAACAGGCCTGCTGTCGACACTTTTACAACAAGCATGCGTCAGATCTCCATGTTGTTAGCGATCTAACTTCTCAAGCATCCCTCTGTGGTTTATATAACATAATACACAAGGACAGGATATTTACATTTCTTTATGTCAGTGCTTTTACCCAAAGCGAATTACAAATGAGGAATGCTGATGCAGGTGCATATCATAAAGAGTGAATGTCCACAAAGAGCATCGGAGGCAAGAGGTTTTATTTTTACATTTACATTTAATCATTTAGTAGATGCTTTTATCCACAGTGAAGCAATCAGACAAACGAGAGAGCAACAGTATACAAGTGCTGTGACAAGTCTCAGTTAGTCTAGCACAGTACACATAACTAGTTTTTTTTTTTTATAGAATAGAATAGAATAGAATAGAATATGTAAGTGCTAGTATTAGTTCGTCAGGTGCTGGCGAAAAAGATGTGTCTTTAGACGTTTTTTTGAAAATGCCCAAAGACTCAGCTTAAAATTACTATCACAGTGATCAAAAATGCCTGCCAAATTCGAGATACAGCAAAAACGTCTACTGTAAAATGAACCTAAATTCATTACGGCTGTCATGATTAAAGTTAAGTGTGAAAATGAAGGTCATACAGTGCCGTTGTGTTACAGGCGTCCCGAGTTCGAATCCTGGTTTGAGGACCTTTCCTGATCCCACCCCCTTTCTCTCTCCCACTTTGCTTCTTGTCAACTCTAAACTGTCCTTTCATCATACTCAAAAAAAAAGTGACCCCAAAAAAGTGAAAAGACATACAAAGTGTAGATTGTGGAATTTCCTCATGTAGCATTTGATTTATTTTGTAGCGTTGAGCATTATAACCAATCACACACATTTCTGTTGAGCTTATGAATGCAATGGCCAATCAGAGGCGTTTAGTTTAGTCAATGCTGAAAACAGAGTCTGTTTCAAAGCTCGCGTTTACATTATTACATTAAAATTATGAGTTCTGCACTCTTGCAAAATGTCTCATTATAAACAATAAAATACAGATACAATGTAATTAAGAGACGCATTTAGCAGTGTAGACAGCTTCAGTGATTATAACCAGAGTTTGATGGTTTTATTGTCATGAACCACTACAGTGACAGGGAATGTTTTTTACTCACTTTCTGTGTATAATTTATTCACCATTTTTATATACTTTATAACTATTTATATACTTCATGCAGACAATTTACTATGTAAATGTATTTGTAAATAAACATAAATGTCATGTCAGAGCCTCTGTTCCACCTTTGCAGTGTAATAATGGCTTTCGTAGAAGCTGATAAAATTTAATTGGAAACAGTCTATAGTATCCTGACTGTTTGAAGAAACTGGTTACATTTAAGTATTTGGCATAAAATACAACAGTTAGTAAAGTAATTAGATAATAAGTAGATCACAATAATTGCTAGGGATGCTCCGATACCACTTTTTTCCAGTACTCGGCCGATACCGATAGCCTACTTTTATTTTTGGTACTTGCCGATACTAAGTACCGATACTGATATTTTCATTGTATTTGTAATTTTTTTAAATACTGGGTACAGAAACCAAAAGAATATGTATAATGTTGATTGGTTAACTTTATTTATCAAATAGATATATCCTTCAGTTATTTTCACACTTAATTATGCCCATTAAAACGTATTTTACAAGTTTTAGTTACTTTCACTGTTAATTTTTTGCTCTTTGGTACATCAATTTTAATTTAATAGCATTAGACCTGCTCCATTGCAGCGGCTCGGTACTGTAATCACGCATTTTGCTGTAATAATGCAGGGAACCACTCGTTATAAATCTTTCAGAAATATAATTAGCATTTTTCATCTGAAACGTGCTGCGATTTATATTCCAAAGCGACTCACATAATACAGAAATACTCATAAAGCAAGCAAAACATGCACAATGCGCGCACGTATTTGTATTACTGCAGAATGAGAGGGACAAGTACAGTACAGCCTAGCGCATTTACACTGGCTGATAGTTTCACCTTCGCCATAAAGTCGTGTATGCTTAAGGTTGAAAATAAATATTGTTTATAGTGAATGCCCCTATAAATGTTGTTTTATATTTACGATTTAGTTTTAATCCAAATGATGTGTGTGCTATATGAGCGAACATCACTGCAGCTTTTTGAAGCTGAAGTATTCTACAGCGTCTAATACTTCAGCTTCATTCATCGTACCCAAAGACAAACTGCAGTGCTTTACAACTATAGGACAGGAAGAGCTAAATAAACTTATCACTGCATCTAAACCAACAACATGTTTATTATATCCTGTACCCACTAAATTACTGAAAGAGTTGTTACCTGTAGCAGAAGAACTGCTTCTCAATATTATTAACTCGTCGTTGTCTTTAGGTCACGTCCCAAAACCATTCAAGCCGGCGGTTATTAAGCCTCTTATTAAGAAACCACAACTAGATACTAGTGAACTGGCAAATTACAGACCCATCTCAAATCTTCCTTTTATGTCAAAAATTTTAGAAAAAGTTGTGTCTGCACAATTGCGCTCCTTCCTGCAAAAAAAAGATCTCTATGAAGAATTTCAGTCAGGTTTCAGGCCCCACAATAGCACAGAAACTGCACTTGTTAAAATTACAAATGACTTGCTTCTTGCGTCAGACCAAGGCTGTATCTCATTGCTAGTTTTACTTGATCATAATGCTGCGTTCGACACTATAGATCATGACATACTCATAAATCGATTACAAAACTATACAGGTATTCAAGGGCAGGCTTTAAGATGGTTTAGATCCTACCTGTCCGATCACTACTACTTTGTTCCTTTAAATGGGGAGTCATCTCAATTATCACCAGTAAAATATGGAGTGCCACAAGGATCTGTCCTAGGTCCTCTGCTATTTTCAATATACATGTTGCCCCTTGGTAATATTATTAAAAAATACGGATTAGTTTCCACTGTTATGCCGATGATACTCAACTATATATCTCAACAAGACCAGATGAAACTTCTAAATTATCTAAGATAACAGAGTGTGTTAAAAATGTAAAAGATTGGATGACCAATAATTTTCTCCTATTAAACTCGGATAAGACAGAGATATTACTTATTGGACCAAAAGACAGTACACAGAATCTCGTGGATTACAATTTGCAACTAGACGGATGTACGGTTACTTCCTCTACAGTCAAAAATCTGGGTGTTATATTAGATAGCAACTTGTCTTTTGAAAATCATATTTCCCATGTTACAAAAACAGCATTCTTCCATCTTAGAAACATTGCCAAACTACGAAATATGTTACCTGTTTCTGATGCAGAAAAGCTAGTTCATGCATTCATGACCTCTAGACTGGACTATTGTAATGCACTGCTAGGTGGTTGTCCTGCATCCTCAATAAACAAGCTACAGGTAGTCCAAAATGCAGCGGCTAGAGTCCTTACCAGGTCAAGAAAATATGATCATATTACCCCAATTTTACAGTCTCTGCACTGGCTACCTATTAAGTTCCGTATCAGTTACAAAATATTATTACTTGCCTATAAGGCCCTTAATGGGCTAGCTCCTGCGTACCTAACTAGTCTTCTACCACGCTACAATCCATCACGCTCCCTAAGGTCGCAAAACTCTGGACTTTTGGTAGTACCTAGGATAGCAAAGTCCACTAAAGGAGGTAGAGCTTTTTCGCATTTGGCTCCCAAACTCTGGAATAGCCTTCCTGATAACGTTCGGGGTTCAGACACACTCTCTCTGTTTAAATCTAGATTAAAGACACATCTCTTTGGCCAAGCATTCAAATAATGCATATCATAATCTTGTACTGCAGTTATATCTGATCAAATGCACATTATTATTCTTTAGCTTGGGTTAAACAAATCAATTTTGCTTGGTTGGAACAGCAGCTACGCTAATTATGTCCCTATTTGTTTCTCTGTTTTTGCCACAGGATTGACATCCCGTGGTAACTAGGATTTACACAAGCTTCAGTCTGGATCCAGAACACCTGAGAAGAGATGATGCCAACCCCTCAGAGGACCTCAGATGATGCCAACCCTGAAACAACCCACCAGATCCAGTCTGTATCCAGATCAGATGGTCACTGCAGTCACCCGGATCCAGTACGTATTCAGACCAGATGGTGGATCAGCACCTAGAGAGGACCTCTACAGCCCTGAAAGACAGCGGAGACCAGGACAACTAGATGAACACCAGATACAGATGTTATTCCCCTGTAAAGACCTTGTCTCAGACGACCACCGGGACAAGACCACAGGAACCAGATGAGTCTTCTGCACAATGTGACTTTGCTGCAGCCTGAAATTGAACTGCTGGTTTGGTCTGGCCAGAGGAGAACTGGCCCCCCGACTGAGCCTGGTTTCTCCCAAGGTTTTTTCTCCATTCTGTCACCGATGGAGTTTTGGTTCCTTGCCGCTGTCGCCTCTGGCTTGCTTAGTTGGGGACACTTCATTTCCAGCGATATTGTTGACTTGATTGCAAATGATTGCAAAGATACTATTTAAACTGAACTGAGCTGAATGAAGACATCACTGAATTCAATGATGAACTGTCTTTAACTGGAAAATTAGTGTTTACTATTGTCATTTTGCATTATTGACACACTATTTTCCTAATTAATGCTGTTCAGTTGCTTTGACACAATCTGTATTGTTAAAAGCGCTATATAAATAAAGGTGACTTGACTTGACTTGACCATGTGCCTCTATTGTGGGACATCTTGTGTATTTAAAGAAAGAAAGAAACTTGTTAAACAAGTCAAAAACCGGTTGAAATCACACATGAGCTGTAAGAGGATCGGGAGAACCATGCAAATCTTAACAAACATAGTCCATTTCATTGCTCGCTGATAATAAATCAGGCCTTACAGGATTTTTCATTAGGAAAATAAAAATGGGACCTGGAACCAGAAGAGCAGGGCCATTCCAAGCCAAGACTTCCATTCATGGATCTTCCATCACGCTCCCATACACATCAACAAGCAGATCCCACAAGACAATTTCTGGCAAGAGAAGTCTGGACAAGCCAGCTTTTGAAAAAAGATGTGTGTCCACTCAGCCTTAGAAAAGTCCCTTTATGCCTGCATAAACAGGGGCCTGAGGTAATCACTAGACTGGACTGACAGTCTTTTGGCAGTGAGGGGCAGAGCAGTCAACACATAGACAGCAGAGCTCTGGAGATACCAATAAATATTCAAGACACCATTGTTAGAAAGACTTCTTGTCATTCGGTTGTATCGGTCGTGTTGATCATACAATTATGGTTTATCGATTCCCGGCCAGTGCATTTCCTTTGGTTTGGGCTGAAGTGAAAGCAGAACTCCTTCTGTAACCTCTGGCTGCACCAAAACCTTTTGGATGTGTCGTTTGGTGGCAGAAAAACAATATCTCTCCCCGTAGGGCAATCGAACACTAGTCTTCCGCGTGACAAGCGGAGATACTGTCCACTTTACAAACGAGGAGTTGTGCATGTATGAGTCTGTCCCCAGCTAACACCACTGCACCGACATCACTAAAGACTTTTTGACTTCCTGTTTGTTGCTATCGTGTGTTTTGAGTTTGAGCTCCGTCAAGTTAATTCTTTGTCGTCTAATTTTTTTATCTTAAAATCAATTTTATACACCATCATTTTCGTTTCTATAACGTGTGAATATATCCCCTATCGTATTCTACAACAAAAACAATCAGAGCGCCTTGTTATCACTAGTTTTATTTTGATTTCCCGAGTCCGCTATTAGCAAATAGCCCGCTAGCATCGCCAGCGTGGTTGCCGCTAATCTCGCTTACATTACTAATACTCTATTCACACACATTACCATTGTTTTACTCACTGTTACTTGCTTTAATGGCGGATGTGTGTCTACCTTTGAGTGCAGGTGAGGACACGTTCAAGCTGCATTCGGTGCAGCTCGAGCTGGAGGCCGTGGAGAAGCAGATCCGCGACCTGTTGGTGAGGCAGACCCAGCTGAGAGAGCAGAGAGCCGCGCTGGAATCATCCCAGGCTGACGCTCACAAGTCCGAGGTAAGTATACAGCGCGCTGCTAATTCTCCCACCACCTCTACTCCGTGTGTTTCTCTGCACAGGCCCGGTGCACCCAGGACGCGATCTTCCCAGATGTTCTTCACTCCGGCGCCGGGACACCACGGACCCTGGGTGCAGCCGCAGCGGAAGACGCGAGCCAGGCCCCGGGCGACGACCTCTCCCCCTCCGCCGCCTCCGGTCTTCGAGATCTCCACCCGGAACCGCTTCGCTCCCCTCCGCGAGACGGAACGCGACGCTGTGATCATCGGAGACTCCATCGTCCGGCACGTCCGTGCTACGTTAGCTGAAGGTAAAGTGCACACTCACTGTTTCCCTGGTGCTCGTGTTCTCGATGTTTCTGCGCAGATACCCGCGATCCTGAAGGGCGACGAGAGCACCGGAGCGGTCGTGCTTCACGCGGGGGTTAACGACACCAAGCTGCGGCAGACGGAGACACTGAAGAGGGACTTCAGGAGCCTGATCGAGACGGTGCGCCGCACATCGCCCGCGACGACGATCATCGTGTCAGGACCGCTTCCCACGTATCGACGAGGACATGAAAGGTTCAGTAGACTTTTTGCTTTAAATGAATGGTTATTGTCATGGTGTAAAGAACAGAAACTGCTCTTTGTTAATAATTGGAATCTTTTCTGGGAGCGTCCTAGGCTTTTTCGCGCTGATGGCCTGCACCCCAGCAGAGTCGGAGCGGAACTCATGTCGGACAACATCTCCAGGACGCTACGCTCCATATGACTAGTAAGTCAAATCTCAAATAACTGCCCTGATGACTTTTGTTCTACCCGCTTAAATGATAGAAGTACTTGTGCTGTCCAATCTATAAAGACTGTGTCTGTTCCCCGAATAGTGAGGTCAAAATATAAATTTAATGCAGGATCTAGAAAAAATCTTATCGTGATTAAACCAGAAAAATGTAAAATAAATGAACAAAAACAATTTTTAAAGTTTGGGCTCCTAAACATTAGATCACTCTCACCCAAAGCAGTTATTGTAAATGAAATGATCACAGATAATCGTTTTGATGTACTCTGCTTGACTGAAACCTGGCTAAAACCTAATGATTATATTGGTCTAAATGAGTCTACTCCACCAAGCTACTGTTATAAGCATGAGCCCCGTCAGACTGGTCGTGGCGGCGGTGTTGCAACAATATATAGTGATATTCTCAATGTTACTCAGAAGACAGGATACAGGTTTAACTCATTCGAAATACTTCTGCTTAATGTTACACTGTCAGATATGCAAAAGAAATCTATTGTATCTCTTGCTCTGGCTACTGTGTATAGACCACCAGGGCCATATACAGATTTCCTAAAAGAATTTGCAGATTTTCTCTCAGACCTATTGGTTACTGTTGATAAAGCGCTAATTGTCGGAGATTTTAACATTCACGTTGATAATACAAATGATGCATTAGGACTTGCGTTTACTGACCTAATAAACTCTTTTGGAGTCAAGCAAAACGTCTCCGGGCCCACTCATCGTTTTAATCATACGCTAGATTTAATTATATCGCATGGAATTGATCTTACTGATATAGATATCGTACCTCAAAGTGATGATGTTACTGACCATTTCCTTGTATCGTGCATGCTGCGTATTACTGATATTAACTATATCGCTCCGCGTTATCGTCTGGGCAGAACTATTGTTCCAGCCACCAAAGACAGATTCACAAATAACCTGCCTGATTTATCTCAACTGCTCTGTGTACCCATAAGTACACATGAACTAGACGAAATGACTAGCAACATGGGCACTATCTTCTCTAATACATTAGAAGCTGTTGCCCCCATCAAATTGAAAAAGGTTAGAGAAAAACGTACTGCGCCATGGTACAACAGTAATACCCATTCTCTCAAGAAAAAAACTCGTAGTCTTGAGCGCAAATGGAGAAAAACTAACTTGGAAGTTTTTAGAATTGCGTGGAAAAACAGTATGTCCAGCTATAGACAGGCTCTAAAAGCTGCCAGGGCCGAGCATATCCACAAACTCATAGAAAATAACCAAAACAATCCAAGGTTTTTATTTAGCACAGTGGCTAGATTAACAAATAACCAGACGCCACCCGACCTACATATTCCCTCACAGTTTAATAGTAATGACTTTATGAATTTCTTCACTGATAAAATAGATAACATCAGAAATACAATAACAAATGTAGATTCTACAGCGTATAATACTTCAGCTTCATTCATCGCACCAAAAGATAAACTGCAGTGCTTTACAATTATAGGACAGGAAGAGCTAAATAAACTTATCACTGCATCTAAACCAACAACATGCCTGTTAGATCCTGTACCCACTAAATTACTGAAAGAGTTGTTACCTGTAGCAGAAGAACCGCTTCTCAATATTATTAACTCGTCGTTGTCTTTAGGTCACGTCCCAAAACCATTCAAGCTGGCGGTTATTAAGCCTCTTATTAAGAAACCACAACTAGATCCTAGTGAACTGGCAAATTACAGACCCATCTCAAATCTTCCTTTTATGTCTAAAATTTTAGAAAAAGTTGTGTCTGCTCAATTGCGCTCCTTCCTGCAAAAAAATGATCTCTATGAAGAATTTCAGTCAGGTTTCAGGCCCCACCATAGCACAGAAACTGCACTTGTTAAAATTACAAATGACTTGCTTCTTGCGTCAGACCAAGGCTGCATCTCATTGCTAGTTTTACTTGATCATAATGCTGCGTTCGACACTATAGATCATGACATACTCATAGATCGATTACAAAACTATACAGGTATTCAAGGGCAGGCTTTAAGATGGTTTAGATCCTACCTGTCCGATCGCTACCACTTTGTTCATTTAAATGGGGGGTCATCTCAATTATCACCAGTAAAATATGGAGTGCCACAAGGATCCGTCCTAGGTCCTCTGCTATTTTCGACATACATGTTGCCCCTTGGTAATATTATAAAAAAATACGGGATTAGTTTCCACTGTTAAGCTGATGATACTCAACTATATATCTCAACAAGACCAGATGAAACTTCTAAATTATAAGCTAACAGAGTGTGTTAAAAATGAAAAAGATTGGATGACCAATAATTTTCTCCTATTAAATTCGGATAAGACAGAGATATTACTTATTGGACCAAAAGACAGTACACAGAATCTCGTGGATTACAATTTGCAACTAGACGGATGTACAGTTACTTCCTCTACAGTCAAAAATCTGGGTGTTATATTAGATAGCAACTTGTCTTTTGAAAATCATATTTCCCATGTTACAAAAACAGCATTCTTCCATCTTAGAAACATTGCCAAACTACGAAATATGTTACCTGTTTCTGATGCAGAAAAGCTAGTTCATGCATTCATGACCTCTAGACTGGACTATTGTAATGCACTGCTAGGTGGTTGTCCTGCATCTTCAATAAACAAGCTACAGGTAGTCCAAAATGCAGCGGCTAGAGTCCTTACCAGGTCAAGAAAATATGATCATATTACCCCAATTTTACAGTCTCTGCACTGGCTACCTATTAAGTTCCGTATCAGTTACAAAATATTATTACTTGCCTATAAGGCCCTTAATGGGTTAGCTCCTGCGTACCTAACTAGTCTTCTACCACGCTACAATCCATCACACTCCCTAAGGTCGCAAAACTCTGGACTTTTGGTAGTACCTAGGATAGCAAAGTCCACTAAAGGAGGGAGAGCTTTTTCACATTTGGCTCCCAAACCATATCGGTATCGGCACATTCCTTATAATTGCCATAATGAAGGCAATAAATGCCACTGGAAAAACAATTCCAGAGGTCAAATATTGTCCTTTAATGGAAAAGTTTATTTCTGACCCTGTTTGGAGTCATCTTTATGTAACCTTTTAGCGGCCAGACCACAACATGTACATTAATAATTTGCAAAATTACCTCATGGACTTTCATAAACAGAGTTGGCAGAAAAGCAAGAGAATGTCTAATGTCAATTGATTCAGCTTGTTTGTATTCAGATTAATTTGGATATATTTCAGTTGCATGCTCATTGTGCTTATATATACAGTGGGTACGGAAAGTATTCAGACCCCCTTAAATCATAAATGACCTTTCTATTATCTTAATACATCATGTAAAAAAGCTTTCTAAATTGGTACATTATAAAATATGAATAAAAAAAAAACACACATCAAGGCTCAAACTCTGCAGTGCATTTAACAGATGCAATAATCAACGCAAAGGCAGCTGCTGAGTTTGCCGGTCTTACTGAATGGTTCACTAAAGAATCAGCTCAAAAATGTTGTTAGCTGGTGAATCGAGTTTTACTGTATGTTTGCTGGGATTATGATTTTAAGAAGCAATATTGAAGTTAAAATAAAGAATGTGATAGAAATCAAAATTATTTTTACTCGCTATTGTGTCTCAAACAAACATTTTTTTTTTTTTTTCAGATCTGAGTTAAATCAGTTGAATAATCAGTATTTTGGACAGAAATTCAGGTCACAAAGACTACACACATTTGCCCTATATAATAACATTCAAAAGTAATTCAGTATTTCAATCAGTACTGATAAAGATCAGTATTTTTTTTAAATACTTTTATTTAGGACACTTTAAAATGATCAAAAGTGACAGTAAAGACATTTACAATGTTACAAAATATTTATATTTCAAATAAATGCTGTTATTTTAAACTTTCTATTTATCAAAGTAAAAATAAGAAGAATAAAATGTATCACCGTTTCCACAAAAATATGAAGCAACACAATTATTTTCAAGAGTGATAATAATCAGAAATGTTTTTTAAGAAGCTAATCAGCTTATAATTAGAATGATTTCTGAAGGTCATGTGCCACTGAAGACTGGGGTAATGATGATGAAAATTCAGTTTTGATCACAGAAATAAATTACATTTTAACATATATTCACATAGAAAACAGTTATTTTAAATGTTAGTAATATTTTACAATATTACTGTTTTTATTGTATTTTTGATCAAATAAATTAAGCCTTGGTCAGGAGAAGAGTCTTTCAAAAACATATAAAATAGTGTTACTACCATGTTACCCAACCGTTCATGAAGACTAACACACAAAGATGTATTATTGTAATATAATATATTATATATAAACCTGGTTCTTGTGATTAGACTGTATGCCGAGAGTCAGGAATCTGACTATACACTATTCTCAGTGGTCCAGTTCATACGATGCCATCTGCTGCTAATGAGGTTATTATCATAATGGACGTGTAAATGTGCTGGAAAGACCCCTTATCTGTGATGTCAGCCATTTTCCCCTGCTTTTCTATCACTTGTAAGGGCAAATCCTCAACGAACTGAACGTTGGATTGGCATAGCAACAGTACTCGCTTTGGCTGTGATACGGTTCACATGCAAATAAGGCCAGAGTCGGGCAGGGGGTCGCAGGCTTTGTGACCTGAGACACAGAAGCAGCAGCAACCCCTGAGAGAGACAAATTAAGTGAGAGGGGGAGGAGGAGAGAGCGATAGATGAGAGAAAGAAATCTGAGAGTGAAGGACATCGAGAGCAACTGCTATTTCAAACTATAACAGTTTCAAAAGTACAAGTTATTTGAAAGTTGCTTCCCCAACATTTCATCTGACCACAATCACAAACCCACATGACTTTGGGCAAAGCCCTGATTAAATCACAGCGCATTATAATAAAAATGCAAACACTCCAAACCTTTTTATACAACAACCTCCCCTCAGAGATCACTCTTTTAATGACTAATTAAGTCAACAAACTCAAGGAGAGCTCCATAACAAACTCACTGATTTGCTCTTTATCAGAGCTCTTTGGAAATAAAATGGCACTCTAGATTAGCGGCTCTCAACTGGTGCAACTCAAAAATGAAAGGACAGGAGGGAGAAAACAATACTAATACAAATATCAAAATGCAATTAACCAAATTAGCATGTATTTACGATAGTAAAATATATAAGCTTATAAAATAGGGTAGAATATACTTTCAATATCTTGTTTTAAAGGCACAGTTCACCAAAAATCTTAATTTGGTCATCACTTACTATGTCAACCTGTGTGAATTTCTTACCTCTGTGGCACATAGAAAATATTTGGAGAACTTAGAATTTTATTTATTGGTTTATTTGTTTGTTTGTTTTATTTGAATTTTATTTATTTGGTTTATTTGTTTGTTTGAGTCATTTGTTTACCAACATTTTTCAAAATATTTTATTTTGTGTTTCAAAGAATAAAGAAAGTCATTCAAGTTAGTAATGACAAAAGGGTAAGTCAATTATGCCAATTTTCATTTTCATTCCATTTTTGGACGATCTATTGCTTTAAAGTCTCAGTATATATTTGTAGATTTATAAATATTTTCCAATTATGTAAAAAACAAAATAATAATAACAAATAAAATAAAATAAAAGTATATTAAACCTAAAAAAAAAGTATTAAAAAGTCTTTAAAAGTCTTAAAAAACAGTACAATCAATACAGTATATTAGCACTATGGGGTCATTCATTCCACATTATAATATACGCATAAAGGGTCATAAAGTTTAAAAAATAAATGCAAACGTGAGAGTGTGTGTGTGTGTGTGTGTGTGTGTGTGTGTGTGTGTGGGGGGGGGGTTATCTATCTGACACAGTTTTTTTATTTATTTTTAATTGAGTTAAAAGTATCAAAGGTTCTCACAAAAGCATGCTGCAATTCACTACTGCATGCAACAAAGTGCACTAATATATTATACATGGGTTACAGAGCTCACAATACATTTACATTTATGCTTTAATCCAGAGCAACTTTGCATTACATTCAGTTTCTGCAATCAAACACATGACCTTGGCATTGCTAGCAAAGCTCTACCATTAATATCAGACACGTAAACATAACATTTTATATATGTATAATTGAATGCACAGTCATTTGCATTTGTGCTCTGCATCAAAAATGTTTTAAATTTTTAATAACTCTTAATGACGCTCATTCACAATAGCAGTTTGAACGGTTAACACACTCACAGTAAGAATGAATGCAACAACAATCTTAACTTTCAAAAAAAACTAAAAACTCGTAATAAATGCTTACTGCACACAAACACGTAGAAGATGAAAACATCCCGAAAATAATCCCTAAACGAACCATTTTCCTCTTAGAATTAAAAACAATGAATGCTAGAATGCTTTTCCATCATGTGCAACACATACGCATCTGATGATGTGTTTTAATATTTCATTTGGCACAGGAGCAAATATCAAGCTGCCTAGTGTTTGTGCACAGCTGGCCGATTCTGATCTATTGTGCAACACACCGGGAACCTCAAACTTCCACGTATGAGAGGCAAACAGAATCATTCAGCACTGAACTCAAGTATTAATGTTACACCTGTGTTTTGATCAAATGAGAAAGAGATCTGCAGTCTGCTTTCTTTGTCAACTAAAGCTTGTATCGATTACAGTGCAGCATATGCGGAGTGTTTCAGACTTTAGTTGGTATAAAGATGAAACACTCTCATCTCCAGGAGAGGGTTTCCATTAGAGTCAGAGCTCTTCCACACTTTTGCTCTCGCTCTTTCTGTACGGATGCATCTTTTGTACCATCTCCTTGATACGAGCCTTTAGCAGGCCTTTCATTTTGCATTAAATTATAGAAAGACCTAGACAACAGATTAAAGAGAAGGAGAGAGGCGAGAGAATATAATCGAGGAACACAACAGAAAGCGGCTCTGTGTTGAGGCTGGGTTTGTTTAGTATATTTTGACGGCTGAATTATGTACCGTTCGTGTCAGGAATCCAGTGGCTCTTTTGCGTTTGCTGCTTGATTCCTGCAACTGATATTATACGACTTGCAACGGAGAGATCAGATGAGTTCAGACGAATGCCAAATCAAACTCTACTGAGAGAGAGCAGTGATCAAATACAACGGATCAAACTCAATGAGTCGCACAGAAGAGTTATGAATTTATAGAAACATAATAGAAATCGTTTCTAACAATACACACTATACTGTTCGAAAGTTTGGGGTCAATACATTTTATACATTTTCAATCATACTTTTATTCAGCAAAGATGTGTTAAATTGATACAAAATGATAAGGCTTGGATTGTTGGAAAATATTTATATTTTGATTTATTTATTTTTTATTCATCAAAGAATCCTAAAAAAAAATCACAGGTTCCAAAAAAAAAAAAAAATAAAAAAATAATAATAATAAAAAAA
>NW_015652158.1:159024-167357 GCF_001515625.1 Sinocyclocheilus rhinocerous
TATAATTTATTTTTATTTTTTTTCTGAAGGACCATGTGACACTGAAGACTGGAGTAATGGCTGATAAAAATTCAGATTTGCATCACAAGAATAAATTCTATTTTAAAGTATATACAAATAGAAAACTTATTTTAAATTGCAATAATATTTCACAATTTTACTTTTTTTTCTGTTGATCAAATAAATGCAGCCTTGATGAGCATAAGAGATTTCTTAAAAAAAATTTTTTATAATAAATAAATAAAATAATACCATTCCCAGATGGTTATACTGAATGGCATTATAGTATATATAACTTGCAAGAAAAGGACAACAGTCCTGACACTTAATATATTCAGCTACAGCAAATTGTTCTAAACAAAGTCTAACTTTACTCTTAAAAACAAAAAGATAAAATAAACAAACCATTATATAAATAATAAAAAAATAAATTATCAAGGAGATCCAGAACTCATTTGAGTTGTAAATGACTCAAGAATTGGCCTATATGGTGTAAAACATAATAATCCAGGCAAAACATTAAAATATCTAGGCCAGATCTTTCTTAATGGTCATGAAAAAGCCCCCAAACATCCAAACAACAGATGAAATATAAAAAAAAAACTAAGTTGTGGAATGAACTCTGTGAGCATTTCAATGAAACGAACCTGTAGTTTGCGATCCGTCCAATTGGGCGGTCATAGCGGTGGGTGTTTAGGAGAGATTTCATGACAGAGAGCAGGAGATAAACCAGCGTGTTGACCTCCTGGAGTGATCCTGCCCGCTTGAAGAGTGTTTGCCAAAAGTTTATAATCTTCAAAAGAAGAGCTGAGGCCTCGAAAACTACACACCTTCACTTGCAAACATGCCCTGAAGCTTTCTTTATATTATCAGTATCATAAATGAAAGAGCAGTACCCTGGGAAACTTTGATCTGAGTATGAATGCATTAAAGTGGAACATCATCAAAGCAATCTGTGCCATTTAAAGTTATACCATAAAATAAACATCTCGTGTAAAGCCTGATGGAATTTTTTTGACATTTCCTGTTCATGCTCTTCATGAAAAAGCACCTGTCAGTAGGACTGCATTAGACAGAAAAACACCCGACGGGGTCCCAGATACTACTGTAAAAGTTCAGAAAATCACAAACCAGCTCATGCATTGCAAAATTAGGCCAATGTCCATTTTACGAATCTAGATGAGATCTTCATCTGGAGTGTGTTTACAAATGCTCTGATGTTCGGAGCAATGAAGATCCAGCATATTCCCAAAATCAATCTCCTATGGCAGACCATCGGTGCGAATCCAACAGCAGAATGTGTATGTGTGGTTTTAGCAATAATGAATCCTTATAAATAAAAAGAGAGGCAGACTCTTGAATGCTGGATGAGTAGCCGACATAAATCTCAAGTGGGACACTCCATCGGAAATGAATCCCAGTGCAGAGAGCTGCCACCATCTCCTGCATCACGACACTTTCACTTTAAGTGCTCGTGAAGCTCCTCCACACGATATTGTTCCCGTCCCCTGATCCCTGCTATGAACTATGTGAAAATTTACACATGAGGATTGATTAAAAAATATCTTCTGGTTGAATGGAAAGGACGGGGAAGAAAAGTCTCGTCGAATGAGGCCATGACAAGGTGGACTGGGACACATGGATGGACAGAGAGAGAAAAGGGGGGAAGGCTGGATTTTGAAGTCTTAGTAACAATCTTAGTAAGAAATGTAGAGATTCTGATCCCCCCCCCCCAATCCATTCAGTCAATGGAGACCAATGTTGTTTTGCACTAGTGGCCAACCGATAATGATTTTTTTTGGTGGCTGATGAATTTGTCAACCACTATTTTGGACCTGACTGAATTGTATTGATTGGACAAAAACAGACAAATTAGTTTAAATTGATGGATCACCTGAAAACAATAATAATAAAGTAAAAAAAATATATATTGTTATTATTATTATTATTATTATTATTATTATTATTATTATTGTTGTTGTTGTTTATTTATTTATGTATTTATTTATTTGTTTATTCAATGAAGATCAATGAAGACCAGTGTTTTTTTTTTTGCGTTATTAGTCAACCGATACAGCTACACACTTTATCTATTTGTTTGTTTGTTTGTTTGTTTGTTTGATTCATTTATTGATTTATTGGTAGCCAATGTCATTATATATTCTGATATATACAACATCACACTAATTTAAAGATAGTACAAACACATGCATAACAATTGCTGAAACTTATTATTTTACATAATACTTACTAAATTAGAAATAAATAATATGAAAAATAATTATATGGAATAAATAAAATAAAACAGATTTAAGCTTTAGATGGCAATTTATTTTGCGAATGCATGGCAATACATTGGGTCAACCACAGTTTTTGATCACTGAATTTTATTTCCTGGGCAAAAAAGCATTTTTAAAAATATATGTCTTTACTTACTGCACATACAGTAATAAATACATTTATACAGGTTTGAAAGAACATGAGTAAATTTTTTGGAAAATAAAAATGTGCAGCAGTGGACCAGTGGGTCATGCTTCTAGATGTCATGAAAATTGGTAAGTATTGTGTGAACTGGTTATTTGTATTTATTAGTTATTTGAAACCGTTTAAATTGCAGGTAAAAGGTCCACCCTTAAATCTAACCCTCAGGTATAAAATTGCACAAATTCTCCACCAATTCACCAAATCGTAAAATAGTCATGAATTATGATGAGATTGTGCTGGAGTAATTAGACTGAATCAAACAGCATTCATTCTGCACCAGCATGATCTTTCATTTCTAAGTTACTCTTCAAAGCAAAGTATTGAATTCAGGTTAGTTCAGCTCAATTTTCTTGCATAAAAGGAGAAGGCATTTATTAAAATCTTTACTTTATTGGTAATTATAATGGACAACGTGACTTTAGAAGCACCTTCCCACGACTTTTTTTTTTTCAATGATGTGAATCAAAGTGACAAACATCCTTTTTAAATTACTCATATCATTAATTATTTTATATCGCTTTTCATTAGACATTGCATTAATGCTGAACCAGTGAAAACATGAGTCAAAAATAAATAAATAACTGTAAATGTCATAGAAGATGTATATCAGATGTAGGTCATAGGAGATTTTTCAGGCACTTTGCAAATGCAAATAACAAAGTTAAAGCATAATGCCTTCTTTAATTATTTTCATTATTGTCAAAGGACACGTATGTCTCCATATTTTCAGAATGACTCCTCAATGGAAAAACGGCGTGTTTCATAAACATTTTAAGAGAAAAATACTGAGTGGCAGGCAGAAGAAGAGAGAGAGTGAACCAGTTCTTCGTTCAAAATGATTTCACCTCCACCACTTTAGAGCCTTTATGTTCACAGCACATTTTATCAGTGTCATAAAGATGATGGGCGAGGCCCGAGGACAAAGGACGGGCATCAAACGCCGAGGCGCCGCGGACAGAGCTTTTCACAGTGTGACCTGGACTCTATAAAAGCAGCCCTCGCCGATCACACACTGAGTCAAGAGACTCCGGCCGAGAGAGTTAAGCAGATTGATGGATAGATACATGGGAGAGGAAAAATATTCATGGGGCAAAAGAATTGGTCTTTGGCACAGTAGGCAGAAACCACAGCAGAAACCATTGGAGAGCAATATGAAAAGTTCACATCATCTCTCTGAAATCGTTGCATTCGGACATCAATGCATGCGAGGGGTTTGCTGGAATGAAAGCGACCCAAATCACCAACAACAACAACATAATTTATACAATGTCTAATTACACATGAGGGGTTTAACTGAAGCAGCCACATCTTTCCATCCTCTGGCACTGTTATTTGGTCCTGACTACAGTGCCAGTGGCTTAATGTCTGTAATCATGTGGCCGTATCCATTCATGGCCTCTGTTGTTATGAATGACCTCCAAAACAGAGACTTAGAGAGTGGTTTTGAACAGGAGTTCAATCAGTCTTTCATTGTCAGCCAAACACCATTGAGTTTTCACTCCGCTGGAAAGCTACGAGTCATTTTAGCTGCTCAGTGCTCGTCATTAGCTTCTCCAAGCTGGTTAAAGACCAAACGAGGGCAGTTTTCTTTGTTGTGTTGACATATTTGAAAACAGGAAGTCAAGGACTTGTCCTTTCTTATAAAACAGCCATTCTATTGCTAAATTGCAATAGAACATCTTTAATTTCATTTATTAAGACTTGTTTTTATAGAACAGTTGAGGTATTTTGTAAAGTTTATAACCAATTTTTTTTTTTAAACCAAAATGGGGCTGATAATTAAGTTAATAATAATAATAATAATATATTGAGATATATTTTCAGATATCTTCTTAATAATGTTTTTGTTTTAAGTGAACTGCCTTTGGATGTTTAGATATTTTAATGGGAAACCTGACAAAAATATGGACGGACGGACGGACGGACGGACGGACAGACAGACAGACAGACAGACAGACAGACAGATAGATAGATAGATAGATAGATAGATAGATAGATAGATAGATAGATAGATAGATAGATAGATAGATAGATAGATAGATAGATAGATAGATAGATAGATAGATAGATAGATAGATAGATAGATAGATAGATAGATAGATAGATAGATAGATAGATAGATAGATAGATAGATAGATAGATAGATAGATAGATAGATAGATAGATAGATAGATAGATAGATAGATAGATAGATAGATAGATAGATAGATAGATAGATAGATAGATAGATAGATAGATATGGATGGACGGATGGACGGACGGACGGATAGATAGATAGATAGATAGATGATAGAGATGGATGGATGGATGGATGGATGATAGATAGATAGATAGATAGATAGATAGATAGATAGATAGTTAGATAGATAGATAGATAGATAGATAGATTTAAATTGTATTTAGAATTTGTATTTAGAATTTTATTTTATTATTTATTTAATTTTATTTAATTCTATTTATTTATTTATTTTTATTATTGTAGGATTTTTATATAAAATAGCCTATGGACTTTTTTTTTTTCAACAAAACTATCTGAACATCCTTAATCCCAATAAGTAAGACTTGTTTTCAGAACATAGTTAAACTTATTTAATACAGATGGCATTTCCAATCATTTCAATCAAAGTCAATCATTTTAAATGCTACACAAGAATTTTGGCATCACGATAATTTAAATGTAGAGTATAAAAGAGTGGGTATTCACTTTGAAATTCTAAGTTTATAAATCATCTTGGTCAATTGAATGAGTAGATGGCTGTGGTTAATCTAGTAAAGGCCTGACTGCACAAAAACACCTTGAACTCGCTGATCACCTTATTCCAGCAAGAAACCGACCAGTTTATATTGGAGCTTGTTAATTCTGCACTGGGCTGAAAGTTGTCCTTCATGCCGCACATAAAACCCTTATCGCTGGCAGGCCTCTGACCCTTCTAAGCATGTATTTTTTACATGTATCAAACATGACACATTCCCGCAATTACACTACGAACGTCCTTGTTTCAGAGGGCGGCGTGATTTCGAGCCTGGAGTCGTAGGTTTAATCAATTCTCATAACTTCTTTGACTGCAGCCAATTAAAGAGCCTTTACAGAGTCCAGGCCAGGGCAAGAACAGCGCTTTAATACACAGAGAGAAGGAGAGAGGTGATGCACAGGAGACGGGATGTTGGCTAAATTGGGAAGGAGAGTAGCAGAGGAGAGAAAAAGTGAGTGTGAATGATGGAAATGAGGGCGGGAGAGGAATATGGCGTGAGAGAGAGTAAACAGAGGACGCGCTTTGCCTCACACTCCATCACATCCAGTGTGTTGCAGGCTAACGCTGAAAATCCTCGCTGGAATGAGGCTTTGAGCTGCGGCGGCTGCTATTTTTAGTCAGGGGAAGTGTCTGTTTTTGAGTGTGGGTATGTGCGTGTGTCAGAGGAGCGATGTCTGTTGTCTGCTATCCTGCTATGCCGGGGATATGTGTGAAAAGAGGGGTTATGGACCAATTACTCTGAGAGAGCAGGTAGAGAGAGAGGCTGCTATAGGAGACAGATGGGCTCTGATCTAACTCTATCACTGCTGGCCCACTGTTTGTGTTAATACTGCAACACAGGCGCTGTCAAGCAGCTGTGAAATATTCATCAAAGTACATCTTATATCTCAGATATGCAACGTGCTCAATCTTTACATTTGATAACGTCAGCAAGCAGTGGACAGTGCTTTAGCTTATTTACATGTGAGAGAAACTAAGTGCACTTCATATGTTCTTCAAATCTAAAAAGTACATATTGCAATAAAAGGCCACTTAAGTGACTTAATACACTTAAAGGGATAGTTCACCCAAAAATGAAAAATCTGTCATTAATTACTCACCCTCATGTTGTTCCAAACCCGTAAGACCTTCGTTCATCATCAGAACACAAATTAAGATATTTTTGATGAAATCCGAGAGCTCTCTGACTCTCCATAGACAGCAAGGATATTACCATGATCAAGGCACAGAAACGTAGCAAGGACATCAGTAAAATAGTAATAATAATTATGTTATTATTGTTTTCTTTGCGCACAAAAGTATTCTCGCTGCTTTTTAAACTTTAAAGTTGCAATTCTAAGAAAAAAGTCAGAATTTCAAGTTTGTTTCTTATTTCAGAATTTTCAGAATTTATTTCAGAATTGTGAGATAAAAAGTCACAATTATCTTGTTTTATTTTTTATTCAGTGGTGGAAACGGGCTTCCATACTCATCTAATGTCACAGAGTAATATTCCTCCAGCAAAAACGAGATAGAATCAGCCTCGAAGTGTCCTAGTTACAGTTATTGTTCTGCTTTGATGGAGCGAGAGTGTGCGGCACGGTGAAGTTTCTCTGGAAAGTACTTTCACCTGCCGAGGTGTTTTAGTGTCAGAGATCTGTGGGATGCGCATGGCTTCTCTGGGAGTGTCTGGCGGGTAATGGTTTCAGCTGGCGCCGTTTGTTGAGCAGACACAGGCAAACATCATTTGTCCCCATCTCGCTGGGATAGTCAACATCCCAATCAGAGGAGGACAGGGGAGAAGCCTTGGTTTCCCTTGAAAGCACACGATTTCTGTTTTGCTGTTTGCTCTAACTATTGCTCTTCCAGTGCGGCTTAAATGTCAGCTCGCATTGGGAGTGATGCAGAAAAATGCACATATTGCATGGGCTCCACCTCTGCCCGCTACAACACGCGTGACACTTTTCTGTCACCTGCTATTTTGCTCTTGCTGAGCTTCTTTCTAGTTTCCTGCAAATGGCGCTGCAGGAGTTTCAGATGTATTCAGTAGCAGCTGTTCTAAAAACGCACGGCAGGAATCTCATCTGCTCCTCAGTCAGTTTAGACTCTCACAGCTCTCACATACGAACTGACATCAACCTCAAGAAAAGAAAAGAAAAAAACATTTACGGTAACACTTAAAGCTTTTATATATAATGCATTACGTATGCACTGCAATGCAACTCATAATGCATTGTGTGATCTCATGAATAACTTTAAATTCAGTTATACATATCTGTTCATTTTCACACCTTTAAAAAGTATAGGGCATTCACATAATATAATGCATTTGAACTTTAGTTACAGTTATTTTTTGAAAGATACAGTATAATGCATTGCAACTATACGTCATGAATACCTTCATAATGCATTTACAGAAACATCACAAAATGTTTAACATAAATTAAGCTGAAACAATGTCACATAATATAATGCATTTGAACTTTACTTACAGTTATTTTTTGAAAAGATACAGTATAATGCATTGCAACTATATGTCATGAATACCTTCATAATGCATTTACAGAAACATCACAAAATGTTTAACATAAATTAAGCTGAAACAATGTCACACTTCACAGTTTCTTTTTTTTTTTGTAAACAATTGGTGGTGAAACTATTTGTGATAGTAAATTTCAAAAATATTTACCAAGAAACGGCAAGTAACACATTGAATTAAACATACAATTTTGATGTAAAAAAAAGACTGAAATAGTATATTCTTGTAAAACATATTTTACTAAGCTTTGTTTTATTTGCAACACTTTTTTTCTTACAATGTAGTGTTATATTATACATATTATAAACCCAAACTTTTCAAACAGAACATTTAGCTAAAATAAGTTTCTTGGCATTAAACTGTAAAACACTGCGTGATTCTATGCTACTTAATTGGAAAGTATGGGTAATAACCAGTTTAATATTATGTAAGTGATATTTAACTTCATTTATTTTTATTATCAGTCATAACAATTTACAATTCCTTCACTCTTATAATTATTATACACTGAACAAAATTATAAACGCAGCACTTTTGTTTTTGCCCCCATTTTTCATGAGCTGAACTCAAAGATCTAA
>NW_015652158.1:167432-173553 GCF_001515625.1 Sinocyclocheilus rhinocerous
GTGCAGTTTTACTGTATTGGGGGGTCCGGAGGGGTCTGAAAACCAGTCAGTATCTGGTGTGACCACCATTTGCCTCACGCCTTTTGTGTACATAGAAAAAGTCTTAGATCTTTGAGTTCAGCTCATGAAAAATGGGGGCAAAAACAAAAGTGTTGCGTTTATAATTTTGTTCAGTGTAGTTTTAA
Source organism: Sinocyclocheilus rhinocerous (assembly GCF_001515625.1). Taxonomy (NCBI): domain Eukaryota; kingdom Metazoa; phylum Chordata; class Actinopteri; order Cypriniformes; family Cyprinidae; genus Sinocyclocheilus; species Sinocyclocheilus rhinocerous. Next base: position 167,618 of record NW_015652158.1, read on the forward strand.
ACATGTAACAATTTATATTTGTATAATATATTTTCTTAAAAATAAACTAAAATATATTGGAAGTCTGCGACAAAGGTAACAATCAAATAAAAAAATAGCACATATAAATGGACACGGACATCTTACAAGACACAAGTTTTAATGTGACCTTCATACATAAAAAAAAAAAAAAAAAAAAAAAATTAAAAAAAAAACAACCCATTATATATATAGGTTCTGAAAAAAAAAAAAAAAGTTTAATAAAAATCAACCCCTGGGACATAAAAGTGCTCGAAGTTAAAGAAATATATTGTTGACAATGAAATCAAAAAGTAATGAAGCACTGCTCGTCAAACGTTGGCTGAATGTTGATGAACCTCTGTGTGAATTTGAAAAAGAAAAAGAAAAAAAAAAGCATCAGTTGATGCAAATGACACTTTGGATGCTTTGCATCTAATGCAATGATATTCAGGCAGTTTAAGAGTGCTTTTCTGTTTAGACGTCGTGTTTGCTTGCCAATTGTTTATTTGGCAATACACGGCAACTGACTGTACTCCACTGTGAACGAGAATCACTCGTGTTAATGGGGTGTTGATGCAGTAATGTGAATATAATGTGTTGATGAAGAAATCTGACGATAGATAAAACGTGAAGAACAGATTGCAGAGCAAAATGGAGAAAAACACCACAATCAGAGCTGTATTGTCTTCTTGTCGACTGCTTTTGTCCTATGACATTCAAACGAAGCGAACGGTATCAAATAATTCATCTCGAATCTCAAGAGCAGCCAATTAGCTAGCGAGGGCCCTCAACATGCTAAATATCTGATAGCCGCAATGCGCTCGCTCTGTCAAAGACACTGAGAAACGATCGAAATCTGCTCTTCAGTCTGATAACTGAACAAGATGACCCTCTTTCAGGGCTCCCCTCCTTATAATGGGCTCAAGAAACACCCGAGAGAAGCGCATCGCCTCGGGCTTCCGCTGCTCTCTCCGAGCTGCCTTCTTCACAATGCAATAGACAGATATGAGTTCTCAGAATCAGGCATACGAATGCACATAAACGAGAGGCTGTTAATGTCTGATAATCGGCACCTGGATCAGAGACGGGTGTGGTTTTCAAAGGTGGATGTGACTGTTTGATGCTAGAGGCTTTCCTGTTGTTCTTTCATTATTAATGCATTCTTATCTTTATTTATTTATCAATTCCTCCCTCCGCAGCCCAGGCTACGCAGACCTCTTAACATACACATGGTGGCTGCCAGACCTTATTAAAGGTGACATCTCTTTAAACCTCATTAGCGATTGCGAATGCACAGGAGACGTCTGTTTTTATACTCTGACCTCTGTTAGCACGTCACTGTCACAATACTGTACTGCGATCCATGTTCTCTTCTTTCGGAGTGATGTTTAGAGATGGAATCCATTAACAGGCTTATAATTAAAGATGAAGGATGGTGAAAGCATTTTAATCACACGTTTGTCCTTGTTATTTTTAGAGATACTGATAGATTTCACAGCAAGTTAGCTGATCTAGCTTATCAAATCATTCTGAATAGAGAGATGAAATCGTGTTTATGTCTGGGCTTATTTAGATGTATTACATAAACATCATAATATTAGGGCTGTCAATTTGCATGCTAATTTAGAGTGATTACTTATTTTAAAAAGCATGTGAAAAAATAACTTAATTATTTATACATACAAAGGAATTTATCTATCATCTGAGCAAATCAAGCTTGAAGCCCCAGCTGCTGCTACCTGCAACACACCTCGCCAACCACACGAGTAATGAGCTAATGAGCCGCTCACTAATGAGCAGTCACGACAATTCAGGAAAAAAAGACATATGAAATAATGAAACAAAATATAATTTTGGATATCATAGTTACTGTAGGTTTAGGTTTAGATCTTATGTTTGTATGTGGCTTGACCTGCTTTCATCATCTTGCAAAAATTATTTTAACTTTTCAACAAACCAGTGTTGTTATTGTTAATTAATAAATAAATAAATAAATAAATAATAATATTATGAATAATAATAATAATAATAATAATAATAATAAATTGATTAAACAACAAATTTGAAATCAATAAGATGATTTCAACTTTACTAAAAAGTTGACTAAAATGACTAAAACTAAGCTAAATAATAAAAAACCCAAATAAAAAAAACAAAGTAACTATTACTTAAATTATAATTTAAATTAATTAACTGAAATGACAAAAAAAACTAAACTAAATAATACAAATAAAAACAATGAAAAAATAACTGACTTATTTTGACTTATTTTAAATTAAAAAAGAACACTGAAATATAAAAATAAAAACTAATTCAAAACATTCATAAATACTATTACAGTATATGATAACATTAAATTCAAACAGCTAGACAATTACAATAGAATAGAACAAAATGCAGATAAATGTAATTTTATTTCATTTAACTTGATTTAAAAATGTGGTGCTGATGGCGTAAGACACTGAAAAAAACAAGCTGTGATGTTAATATAAAAAGACAAATATTATTTGATAATATTGATATATGCAAGGGATTCATATGAATAATTTATCAAAATAGAAAAAAATTTAATAAATGAAACAACTGACAGCTATAATTAATTTGACATTTGGCATAGTCTCTATCATTGTGAAGAGCATAATGTATCTACGCCCATGAGTGCAGCATATTGCAATACACTGAGGTTTTTAATGCTTAATGCAGAGATTTCTGTGCCATATGCTCAATCATGATGTGTGTGGCACATATACTGTATGTGTTGGTATGTGACAGTGTGACTATAAATAATGGACATTGTGAGCAGCAGAGTGAAAGTGTTGCGGCTCCATTCTGTCAGATTTGCATCCGGCGGAGCGAACCTGAACCTGTCTAAACATCTGCAGCACTGGAGGATCTGTGCATCAATAATGAACACTAGCACCAGACACTTATCAATAATTACATTGATTTCATCCAATATGAGCTCCATATTCATCAGGAACAGCATTCAAAGAGATGTGGAGAGGACAATTAACGTCAAACAGAAGAGCATTACCCCATCACACAAGCTCGATCATCTCAATCCGTCTAATTCACACGCTCATGCATTACGAAGAGAGCACATGTGCATTAGAAAGCAGTGAGCATGTACTCTGGACGGCGCTGTGTTTACGAGGTGTAAATTGGAGTGATTCTATAAACAGCAGTGTGGGAGGCGGTCGAGCCTGAGATCTCTGAGGAACATGCTACACTGCACACATAAAACAACACAACATCACGATGCAACACGAGTCCGCTCAACGTAGTAGCATCCTTGCGTGATTAATGATGGAGCCGACACAGACCTCCTCCAATACAACGCTCAGATCCTTCAGATACACAAGTGCGCATTACAAATTCAAAATTGCACTTAATTGGAAGCAATGCAATGACTGAATCTCGCCCGGCAACTGTAGTTTGTAAAATGAAAAATGAGCCAATTATATATATCACAGGTCAGTTTCGATATTTCAGTTGCATAGCGTAGAAGCTATTTACTTTCTTAAGACACGTTGCTGGTCTTATTAGGAACGATTCATCTGTGTGCAGCAGTACAAAGAAAACAAATGTTTCTCACAGTGTCCTCTGAAACCACTTTTCTCTCGGCTGACATCATGAGACCCTCGTAATTCTTCAGCCCCTCGCCTCCAACCATCTGTCATACAGAGAGCACTTTTCATGAACCAATCAATTCCCAATGGGGGGGAAAAATCAAGCATCATCCTTCATTTTCCTTCCTCATTGAATATCCTGTTTGACTGGATGTCGAATTTCATAAAGTAAAATGGGTTGCGAGCCAGGGTCTGAAATCAAGGGCTTCTTTTTAACATTCAATATATTTAATAAAATTGTGTTGTTTGAAATGAAATATTTTGGCTCATATGATGTTGATGATAGCACTTTCACTCACTCTCACACACACACACACACACCGTACCCACTGTATACTGTATATACACAGTTAAAAAAGCCAATTTTATTTCAATCTTTACAGCAACTGAAAAAGGAGTTCCTTAAAACTCTCTAACTTACTTGATATACTGCATATTGATTAATCCCCTTTAATCCCCAATGCATGCTGCTTGGATATTTTTATGGCTGTGTTTAACAGTGATAATGTCTGGGTGCTATCTGAAGAGGTTTAATAAAAGTAATATATAACTATGTATATATACATGGAAAAGGCTGCTCAGTGGTGATATGAATATGACCGCCGAATGAACTGACATATATGCGCAGCTCAAGGCTGCAGGAATTATTTTCCTCTTTTGTCTGGCTACTCACTACTCATTTCAGTAAATCTCATTCTCCTTGAAGAAATCCGGCTGCCGTGACTCATGAGGTTTTACTGAAGTCATTCTGCTGATTTCATTTCCCAACGCTCATTTTCAGAGCTGCAGATAGCAGAGTCATGTCATCCTCTTAAAACACAATGGTGCATTACCTGTTCGTCATTAGACACGGCTGATCTGAATCTCTCAGCGAAGGCAATCACTGAGCAAACGATACTTATTACATAGAGAGGGCCTGACGGAGATTTGGATATCATACTTCCGTGAACAATGCACACAAGCAGAGCGAGATACCGCAGCCAGCATAAACGTACTGTATATTCATGATCAACACGAGCTCTGTGTGGTTTCGTTGACAGCTCATTCCTAACCCTCTAGTAATGGCAATTTCACAGTCAGAAATATTTTTCCAAAGATAATGAGGCTGTTGTAAGTTAGTGTTTACCTGCTGTACTTCTGCTGCTCTGGGCTCGAGTGTCGTACAAAATCAACCTCATCAGCCGTCCATTCAAATGTTTACATATCGCTGATACTCGCAACACTTAAACAAATCTTACATACCAAGTAAAAATCAATGTACACAACCACAATGTTGCTTTTTTATATTGACATCAAAATTGTCATGAATATATCTTAAAAAAGTGATCTCAGCCTATGGTCAAAAATTATGTTCTAATTCACACCTACAACATTAACACAACAAGTATGAATAATATAAAATAATTCAACATTTAAATTCCTGCCAATTCCTGTTAATTCTTCATTAATTCTTCATTCATTAATTCATTAACAAAACCAGTGGTGGACGAAGTACACAAATCAAGTACTTGAGTAAAAGTACAGATAGGTATAATAAAATATTACTCCAGTAAAAGTAAAAGTACTCCTTTTTCAATTTTACTCGAGTGAAAGTACAAAAGTACTCGATTTTTTATGTACTTAAGTAAAAAAGTACAGATAGATAGATTTATTTTGCAATTTTATATAGGCTACTTAATGTAATTTTATATTAGCACATATTTTTTATAATCCTACTTTTATATTAGCACATATTTTTTTTTAAATCCTACTGCTCAAAATACCTGGGATTTTCCCAAAATAACCACTATATGGAGTCAAGATATATTTTTGTTGTTGATATGGACTATGTTGACGAGAGTGATTTGACCATCTGATTTTCACCAGTAAGAAAAAGGGGTTTTAACGCTTGTTGTTTTGCAGAACATCAGAGTTATATATGACATTAGAATAAGGCCTGAAGTTAGGAAGAACATTTTAAGGAAAATATAATTATATTTTCATGATTTTTTTCTTCTCAAACCTTGTCTGTGGTGTAGAAACACCCCTGGCCAAATGCCCCCAGAGGGCATCACTTCCCACTTTGATAATTACTGTAGTTACCATGTTCTGAACATCACATCCTTTATTTTCCCCCAGATGTAATCTATCTAGGTGGTTCAATAAAAATATTTGGACTTTATATCTAAAAATTACCTCAACTTAGCACCAGCAAGCTTGTTAGCTAGACAGTTAGCATCAGCTAACAATATTGACTTATTTTCAGTATGGTTATGAATAAACATTCATATCTGTCTACTCGGCTAGTTAATCCAAACAATATAAAAA
>NW_015652158.1:173593-183559 GCF_001515625.1 Sinocyclocheilus rhinocerous
TGAACAAGGCCATATCTGCAGATGAAACTTTGTTTGTAGAAGCATTTTTTAAATTTGAACTAGCACTTCATGACTACACCACGTTATGTTCGAGAAGCTGCAAAAGACAGGCGCAAGTGGAATGTACAAAACATGGTGACATTAATTAAATATAATGGGCGATATATTGCGTCACCAAAAATTATTGAGGTCATGTACATATATTGCGCGATAAGTAGATATATTGATTATTGCGACAGGCCTAATCTGCGCAACATGCAGTACTGTTGTTTAGCTTAATCAGTGTTTATTTCAACAAATTGGTTGAGTGAACAATGCAATGACTCATTCATAAAGACAATCATTCAGTTTGTTTCTAAAATAATCTATGTTTTCAAACGAGAAAAAAAAACAGTTGAATGAATGCACAAAATAATCAATTAATGTTTTTTCTGCTCTTCTGTAAATTGAGTGCTATACAAAATCAACATTATAAGCTGTCTATTCAAATGTTTACATATGGCTGATTAATCTTAATCTCAATAAACTTAAATTAAACTTAAATACTACATAAAAAGCAATGTACACAACCACAATGTTGCTTTTTTGATGATCAAAATCATCATGAATATATCCTGAAATAAGTAATACCAGTCTATGGTTGAATGACATCCATATTCAGTTCACACCAATAACAAGAATACATACATGATGCTTTCATACAGCAGTTCAATAAACAAAAAAGTTAATACTGAGTAACCTACTTTTTAATTTCTGCCAATTCATTTTAATGCCTCATTAACAAAAATACTGTAGTTCCAATCATAGCCAAAGCAGAATCAAACATCACATCTCTGTGTAACATGCAGTACTCTTATTTAGTTCCAGAATGAATCAGTGTTTTTGAATACATTGGCTGAGTGAATAATGCAATGACTCATTCATAAAGACAGTCATTCAGTATATTTCTAAAATAATCTTTGTTTTTTAATGAAAAAAAAAAAAACGAACAATTGAATGAATGAACAAATTAATCAATTAATCACTCATAAAGACAGTAACTTGTCGCCACCTACTGGCTTAACAATGTAACATACAGAAAGAGTCACTGGAAATCCACTAATACACCAACAGTGAAAACAATGTACACAATTTCCATCTACTTCAACTTAAAAGCTTCACTTTAGTTGCTGCCTAACATTTTTAAGTATAATTAAATGTTCAAGTCATTTCAAATATATATTTTTAATTAATTTAAATTATATTAAACTGACTTAAGTTTGTATAATTTATGAAAATGAAGTTGAAATTGGAAAGGCACTCGACAAATCCAAACTGTAATTCAACACAGCGCCCAGCCCTATTTACTGTACATCAATAAACTTTTATTTAACCTGGTTACACTGGCTGCTGTACAATATTCGTATAATTTACTATATGTAACCAGAATCCCCAAAGTGCCAAGCCTGCAGCACAATCAGCGGTGTTGAGAGAAACTGAGCTCTAATTCGCTCTCAAGTAAATGACTGCAGCACCAAAGTATGGAAATGAGACCCTCAGTGGATGTGCCGAAGAAAACACAAGAGCAGAGAATTAGGAAGAAAAGACATAAATAAAACACTCCGGATGCAAAGCAATCAAATCCACTTTGATCAAAACAATGTTGTATTTTACCCGCGCTCATTGGCTTTTAAAGACTTCATCAAATGATACAGTTTGATACAGCCTATTGTGAATTCCACACCCATAATGCAAAAAGGTTCAGCATTCCCACAGGAGATAACAAGACGTAATGGTGTGCTAATGACTAGCAAATGCTAGGCGTCTCTCCACTTAGACAGACTCCCCTCTGGTTCAAAATCTGTCGGACCGCAAGTTCTCCGCACCGTTTGTATCCCAAGCGTCTCAAAACAAAGTAAAAAAAAGACAGGAGAAGTTGCAGCTAATGCTTCAGGAACACATGATAGATGCTCCGTCATTTAATATCACCTTGTTGCTCATCAATCACAGCTGACATTTAGCACGCACCTCCTCCCTTTCCCAGAGAGAAGCCTTTTAGGGTATTACAATAACAGGCAGAGTTCTGTTAATGGGTTTCTAGATTATACGATGGATTCCAGGTAAGACTTATCCAAGCCTCTTATCATATAATATGAGTCTGATGAAGGTCTCCTACACGCCAACTCCTGCCTCGCGCGCTAGCTGTGTCATTGTTCGGACAGAATAATGTTCATCATTTCCTCTGAATATTCTGGGTCATGCAAATTAACTCTGAAGTGATAGGAGAGAATATATAATGACACCGCTTTTGGAGTGAACAGTCCTCTCATTTATTCACCTGCCTTGCTGAATCTCTCAGCTTCTCATTGACAGACGGACGGGCCTGACGACGAGGCCCGAGCCACAGAGACCAAATTGGACAGATGGGAGTTGATTCATGGGCAATTATACCGAATGTGTTGGCAAGGGCATCAAAATTCACGTCAGGAACCACAATCGCTTGGCTAGCACGGCACTAACGGATCTAACGCCGTGAAGAGGCAAATGGCAGTGAAAACTGGAAAAGGCGTGTTACGTAAGCGCTTTAGAAATGTGTTTATTCATATCAAAAGGATTGGCTTGATGTGTTGTGTATTTTTAGGCATTGAGCTGCTGACATTTGCTGGTTACAGTCAAATCTTAGATGTAAAACGTAGATTGAAAGCCTAATGGCGGCTGTGAGCTGTAACTCTGCTAATGAGGACAAACACAACATGAGATATGTTCTGCTTGAGACTGATCATTAACCCTTGTACCTTCACCACTGAAAAAAATTATTGTATATAATTAGTACTCTCAAACAATTAATTGCGATTAATCGCATCCAAAATAAAACTTTTTGTTTACATAGTATATGTATGTGCTCTGTGTTTATTTATTATTTATATATAAATACACACACACACATACTGTATATATTTTGAAAATATTTACATGTATATACATTTATATTATTATATTTTAAATTATATATAAATATATGTAATATGTAAACATAGCATATTTTCTTAAATATAAACATGCATGTGTTTGCATTTAAATATACAAAATAAAAATACACAGTACACACTCATGTATTATGTAAACAAAAACCTTTATTTTGGATGCGGTTAATCGCGATTAATCGTTTGACAGCACTATATATAATGAATATATGCTAAATATATGCTAAACAGCATGGCATAAGGTTTTTTTTTTCTTACTGAAATAATGTAAAGCCTCAAATGACAAAAAAATATCTTAGAGGGCACAAAAATACATTTTCAACTTTTAAAATACAATTTGGTTAAATGCAAAATGTATTTTTAAAAATATATTTTTGTAAAATAAAAATAAATTTAGATTGATAATACATAAAATACAGTATATTTTTATGTAAATATATTTTGTCCATTTGTTGTATAATCTGAAATATGCTTAAATTGTATCATAAATATATGGCCAAAATACAGTTTAACTGACATTATTAAAAAATCTATCTGTGTAAATATATATTTTGGCCATTTTGTTGTGTATTCTGAAATATATTTAAAACATATCCCAAATTTATCCTCAAAACACAATATAATTAAAATGACTGGGGGTAAAAATTAAGTGTATGCATATACTACAATAAATACAAATACTTATTACATGCAAAATTTATTTTTTAAAAACATTTGGAAAATAAAAATGTATCTACATTAACATGTTTAAAATGTAAAAAAAAGACACACATGAATAAATACAGTAGAAGTAACTAAAATAAAATACAAAATACAAAAATTTGGCACGATAATATACAATAGAACCCATTATAATTAGTGATGCTGTCTACACTGGATGTGGCGTGATTTGCAATGGTCACTTTGTCATGTCCAGTGTAGACAGCCTCAAGCTGTCCTGTGTAGACACGGTGAGAGAGGCTCATTATAAAAATAAAATAAAAAGTTACATGCTTAACAGATATATATTAGCTCATCACCACTGTAAAGCACTGTGTTATAAGCTATTGTTAGATGACAGTAATTAATTCTGCGTTAACATAGTTGTGTGTTCTATATATAAAACAGAACACACTACCTGAGTAAATGGATTTGCAAGTATTTCAGCTCACTGAGAAACTTCCTTTATATTGCAAGCTACATTTGCAAACCTTCACCTAATGACTGCCTGTTAGCCCTTGTAAAAAAGAAGTACACATATTAGCATACTTCTAAAAAGAATACGTATTACAGAAATAATATATTTTTGAAGAATATACTCAAGTGTGAACCAAATGTAATGTGTTTAGTTAAGTGCAATTAAATGAGAATGTATTGTGGTTTAAATTTGTATTGAATGCAATTAGTGCTTTTGACCCACTTAAGACTTATTAAGCACATCTTTATATGTAAACTGATATTTTTTTTTATATACTTAATATATACATTTAAAATTTGAAGTACATTACAAGTGCACATTTAATTAAGCACACAAAGAAGGCACCACTATTGCTTTGCAAAAGTACTTTCTAGAAAACATGTTTCAAGCAAGTATGCATATGTATTTACACTTGCGAAAGTGCTGCCAGTTTTAGAACTCAAGCAGCAACGGCTATCTGCTCTGATCACCAAACAGACCCGTCTGGATGCGGAGCAGCAAAGGAAAGTCCATGTATGGTTTCCAGCACAATTAAATGTGCACGGTAAAAAGCAGCGGCTGCACGAGGAGCTCATATCTGCATCACGTCTAAAAGGTTCACGTGCCGGTGCATTAGCAATCAGACGCTGACAGGTGTCAGTTCCCATCGCTGGAGCACACCTGAGCCAGATGTTGACTGAGCATGTGCAGGTGCTCCGCAGGTGTCAGACACACACTGAGGGACATATGCTTTCTCTTAAAACAGTATATGACTGGAAATTAGATGAAACGGAGCACATGCCTGTCCATCTGCATGTTAACGTTTGGACATGTGTGCATGCTTGTTCATCTTTTAAAGGAGATATTAGACTGATTTTAGTTCCATTAAAGGAACACTTCACTATTTTTGAAAATAGGCTCATTTTCCAACTCCCCTAGAGTTAAACAGTTGAGTTTTACGGTTTTCGAATCCATTCAGCCGATCTCCGGGTCTGGTGGTAGCACTTTTAGCTGTAGCTTAGCATAGATCATTGAATCTGATTAGACCGTTAGCATCTCGCTCAAAAATGACCAAAGAGTTTCTATATTTTTCCTATTTAAAACTTGACTCTTCTGTAGTTACATCGTATACTAAGACCGACAGAAAATGAAAAGTTGTGATTTTCTAGGCCGATATGGCTAGGAACTATACTCTCATTCCGGCGTAATAATCAAGGAACTTTGCTGCCGTACCATGAGTGCAGCAGGCGCAATGATATTACGCAGCGCCTGAAAATAGTCCCCAGCACGCTCCCTGTGCAAGCAGGTGGTCACATTGGTTATGTTGACGGAAGTTAACTTCTGTTGGAAAACGAGCCTGTTTTCAAAAATAGTGGAGTGTTCCTTTAACAAGGGATTGTTTTATTGTTGACATTACAACTCTCTTAGAATAATTTGTCTCTTATGTGAAGGTTGCCAAATCCTCCTCCTGCCGGACTCTGCTAATATTGAATCCAAGCCTAATCATTCAGACTTGATTTTATTAAACAGATGTTCCTCGGGACTCTGATGAGCTGATTCAGGTGTATTTGAGGAACAACCAGAGAAACTTTGGGTCAAAACTTTTGGGGTTTGTGTAGTTGGAGAATAAAATGAGCAGGGAGCAATAACGTGAAAAAAAAAATGGTGGAAAAACAATTTTCACAATTATTTACAAAGAATTGTCAAGTTGCGCACTGAATTAAAACATGAAAATTTTAAGTACTGTAGAACAAATTATGAATATTTTCTTGTAAAATATTTGTTTCATTTACAACTTCAAAAAAATCATTTTCATTTTAAATTTTGTAAAAAAATATGGCCCATAGAACTGTGTTAATATGATGGAATTTTCCTTGTAAATATTTAGTTTTAGTTTAGTTTTTTAGTTTTTTTTTGGACATGTAAAAAAGGTTTTGGGTTCTTGAAAAATATACACAAATAAATGTAATTAGGTACAAAGATGTTAAGAATTTCACAAATAATAACTTATAAATATATGTTATTAAATAATAATAATAATAATAATAATAAACCAAAAAATGGTATAGAAACAATTGTCACTCAGAAATTGCTAGTAAATTTCACTAACAATTACAAAGAAGCAGAAAGTAACACACTGATTTAAACATGACAACTGGAAGTAGACTTTTAAAAAGTGCTCTAATTATCTTTATTATTTACAATTTCAAATCATTTTTAGAGAGTACAGTATTAAATATTAATTATGAATAACGATTATAATTGATCATAATTATTATGCATTATTGCTAGTTCACTAACAAGATGTAAGTTAATTTGTGACTCCTTTCTTCACAACAAGCATTTATAAAATACAACAATACAAGATGTTAAATAAATAATAAATAATACAAGCAAATTGCTGCTTAACAGTAATATCTTAAACATATTAAATGAATTTGGGACTCCTTTGTTCTTTCTCCCATTGAAGCACAAAATGCTTCTTTGGATCATTCTCATTAAAGCAAGACAGAGACAAAGCAAAAACTAAAATATCGTTTCAGTACTGAAATTCTAAGAAATACGAAGAAATGCAAAACATTCTAAAACTTCTCAATTCAACTTTTTAGTGAAATCCGTATTAAAAAGAAAAATAAATGGCTCCCAAGTTGATTTTCTGTCCCGAGCTGCACTAGGCCAGATCATTTACAATTCAAACAGCATCAACAAATACGATTTCTCTCTTTTTACCGCAACACAACCAGCAGGACATCTAGATGTCACCATCACCACAGAGTCTGAGGAGAAGCTGGGAACGAATAGGAGAGGAATCCATGTAAACCTCCTGCTAACTACTTCAAAAACTAGTCCAACTCACAGACTGCTTCCGGGTTTAGCTGGAGCTCAATAATTCAAAGCTGCTGCTGTTTCATAGCTTAATTAAATACGTTTTTGAGTCAGAGTGGAGAGAGACGCTCATTATTTGTTTATCTGAAAGCATCAAGCCTGCTGAGTCCAGAGTCTGAATTTCCAGAGGTTCTGCAGGAGGACAGATCTGGACGTTTCTCTACCAAACATTACTCTACCTTCCGATAGCAACTGTGTTAAGTGTCATGCAATTCAGCGAAATTATTTAATTATTTTATTACAATTATTATGTATTTTAAATTGAAGTGTTTATTAGGCACAAGTTAAAGCCTTATTGGTAACACTTCACAATAGTTCATCAGTTAACATTAGTCAACTACTTTAGTTAACATGAATTAAGAATGAACAATACTTGTAGAGAATTTATTAAGCTTAGTTCAAACGTTGTGCTTGTTAGGCGCAATGATATTATGCAGCGCCTGAAAATAGTCCCCAGCACGCTCCCTGTGCAAGCAGGTGGTCACGTTGGTTATGTTGACGGAAGTTAACTTCTGTTGGAAAACGAGCCTGTTTTCAAAAATAGTGGAGTGTTTCTTTAACAAGGGATTGTTTTATTGTTGACATTACAACTCTCTTAGAATAATTTGTCTCTTATGTGAAGGTTGCCAAATCCTCCTCCTGCCAGACTCTGCTAATATTGGATCCAAGCCTAATCATTCAGACTTGATTTTATTAAACAGATGTTCCTCGGGACTCTGATGAGCTGATTCAGGTGTATGAGGAACAACCAGAGAAACTTTGGGTCAAAATTTTTGGGGTTTGTGTAGTTGGAGAATAAAATGAGCAGGGAGCAATAACGTGAAAAAAAAAATGGTGGAAAAACAATTTTCACAATTATTTACAAAGAATTGTCAAGTTGCGCACTGAATTAAAACATGAAAATTTTAAGTACTGTAGAACAAATTATGAATATTTTCTTGTAAAATATTTGTTTCATTTACAACTTCAAAAAAATCATTTTCATTTTAAATTTTGTAAAAAAATATGGCCCATAGAACTGTGTTAATATGATGGAATTTTCCTTGTAAATATTTAGTTTTAGTTTAGTTTTTTAGTTTTTTTTTGGACATGTAAAAAAGGTTTTGGGTTCTTGAAAAATATACACAAATAAATGTAATTAGGTACAAAGATGTTAAGAATTTCACAAATAATAACTTATAAATATATGTTATTAAATAATAATAATAATAATAATAATAAACCAAAAAATGGTATAGAAACAATTGTCACTCAGAAATTGCTAGTAAATTTCACTAACAATTACAAAGAAGCAGAAAGTAACACACTGATTTAAACATGACAACTGGAAGTAGACTTTTAAAAAGTGCTCTAATTATCTTTATTATTTACAATTTCAAATCATTTTTAGAGAGTACAGTATTAAATATTAATTATGAATAACGATTATAATTGATCATAATTATTATGCATTATTGCTAGTTCACTAACAAGATGTAAGTTAATTTGTGACTCCTTTCTTCACAACAAGCATTTATAAAATACAACAATACAAGATGTTAAATAAATAATAAATAATACAAGCAAATTGCTGCTTAACAGTAATATCTTAAACATATTAAATGAATTTGGGACTCCTTTGTTCTTTCTCCCATTGAAGCACAAAATGCTTCTTTGGATCATTCTCATTAAAGCAAGACAGAGACAAAGCAAAAACTAAAATATCGTTTCAGTACTGAAATTCTAAGAAATACGAAGAAATGCAAAACATTCTAAAACTTCTCAATTCAACTTTTTAGTGAAATCCGTATTAAAAAGAAAAATAAATGGCTCCCAAGTTGATTGTCTGTCCCGAGCTGCACTAGGCCAGATCATTTACAATTCAAACAGCATCAACAAATACGATTTCTCTCTTTTTACCGCAACACAACCAGCAGGACATCTAGATGTCACCATCACCACAGAGTCTGAGGAGAAGCTGGGAACGAATAGGAGAGGAATCCATGTAAACCTCCTGCTAACTACTTCAAAAACTAGTCCAACTCACAGACTGCTTCCGGGTTTAGCTGGAGCTCAATAATTCAAAGCTGCTGCTGTTTCATAGCTTAATTAAATACGTTTTTGAGTCAGAGTGGAGAGAGACGCTCATTATTTGTTTATCTGAAAGCATCAAGCCTGCTGAGTCCAGAGTCTGAATTTCCAGAGGTTCTGCAGGAGGACAGATCTGGACGTTTCTCTACCAAACATTACTCTACCTTCCGATAGCAACTGTGTTAAGTGTCATGCAATTCAGCGAAATTATTTAATTATTTTATTACAATTATTATGTATTTTAAATTGAAGTGTTTATTAGGCACAAGTTAAAGCCTTATTGGTAACACTTCACAATAGTTCATCAGTTAACATTAGTCAACTACTTTAGTTAACATGAATTAAGAATGAACAATACTTGTAGAGAATTTATTAAGCTTAGTTCAAACGTTGTGCTTGTTAACGTTAGTTATTGCACTGTGGATTAGCATGAACTAACAATGAACAACTGTTTTTTTTTTTTCATGAACTAACAATAACAAAGATTAATAATACTGTAATAAATGTATTGTTCATTGTTTGTTCATGTTAGTTAATACATTAACATTAACTAATGGAACCTTATTGTAAAGTGTTACCACCTTATTTGTTTTAGTACAAACCACCACAGATGCTGACTTTTAGATATGAAATCAACAGCCTTTTCACTGAATAAATAAATTAATTAATAAATTAATTTTTCCTTATTTTTCTTAATATATAAGGAATAAATAATGAAGAGTTGTGCAAAAACATGGATTTTTAAAATATAATTATATCTGCAGTATATTGTTTAACTTGATTAATTGCACAAAAAGGTAGTAAACAGGGTTATGATTGTTAACTGAAACTATTTAAAATTTTTAAATTAAAATAAAAGCTTAATTAAAATAAAATTATTTACTATTATTA
>NW_015652158.1:183955-184881 GCF_001515625.1 Sinocyclocheilus rhinocerous
TATTATTATTATTATTATTAGATAGACTTATTTTAGTTAGTTGGCAAGGAAACATTTCCCATTTTTGTTTAGTTTAAGTTAATGCACTAAAATTAACTTAAAATACAATAGGTTTTATTAGGTAAAATTCAATATATATATATATATAAATATTTATTAAAAACTGTAATAAATAAAACTATAATATATAAATAGTACTAAATTAACACTGGTAGTAAACAAATACTGATATGAATATAATCAAGTACTGTAAGAGGCAATTTCAACATATTTCACCAGGACTAAACATAATAAAAGCAACCTAATTAAACTGCCAAACAAGGACACAATCTCTTTTGAATCATGCTTTAATGTTTGATTTCTTTCATCCAAACTGTATATGTTGAATAAAGACTACGTATTAATTTATAATTAACTTTATAAGTAGCAAGCGGGGTTAAAAATGCCGTTATTATTCTGTATTTCCCTTCGATGAACTGAACTGGACTGAACTTTGCCGGTTAAGGATTGCGTGACTAATTATTAAATATGTCCCGCTGCTTAAAATAATGAGGTTTGGCATTGACAGCAGCCTGAGCGTTTGGTGTGTGTCGCGCGGTTATGCACCAATGATTTCATCGTTATCTGGGTAATTAACTCCAGAGCAGGATGAGTAAAAATGACAGTATACAGTCTATACGCTGAGTCATTATTGCTGGAATACTGTCGACTCAAAAAAGCAAGCATGTTAACATGCATAACCTCTTTAACGTGCCGATATACTTTGCCTGCTTGTTCTGCTATTAACTGATTATCGGCTCTGCTTTGACAGCCCACGATCTTTAAGCCCCACAGAGACTTATCAGATATAAGGCTTATATTTAATTTGTAAAACTGCGTGATACTGAATATGGTCTATAAATAGACGTGTTAGCCATGCTCTGCTC
>NW_015652158.1:186340-196592 GCF_001515625.1 Sinocyclocheilus rhinocerous
AAAAATGACAGTATACAGTCTATACGCTGAGTCATTATTGCTGGAATACTGTCGACTCAAAAAAGCAAGCATGTTAACATGCATAACCTCTTTAACGTGCCGATATACTTTGCCTGCTTGTTCTGCTATTAACTGATTATCGGCTCTGCTTTGACAGCACACAATCTTTAAGCCCCACAGAGACTTATCAGATAAAAGGCTTATATTTAATTTGTAACTCTGCATGATACTGAATATGGTCTATAAATAGACGTGTTAGCCATGCTCTGCTCAGCCCTTCCCTTGATTCGCCCACACTGAATCTCTCATGCGCAAGCACATAAACGCAGCGTCCGTCGCTGGAGAAAACACATTAATGCACACGCATAAACAGTTAAAGCATGCATCTCACATCAATATGCATGAGCGATATGGACGTGTGCACGCGTGAACGCCTCCTCTCGCGCACACACGGCCGTAATGTGGATCTTTGACTGATGCTAATGTGTTGTAATTCAGTGTAATTGAGTGTGAGGCTGTCCGGAGTTCATCTTGGTTGCATGCAGTGGCCCTCACACTCGGACTTATTTGGACACAAAGTAGAGAGCGAGTCAAACAGACAGCCTTCAAAGGTTAAACAAATGATTTGTGCTTTAGATCTAATTGCCTCCCCACAGCATGCAATCAAAAAGCCTGGACATAATTGCATTAGGATGAATTAAACGAGCACAAAGCCTTCCTGTGACCCGTCTTGATCTGAACACATTTTCTGACCTGCCCTGTTGTGAGAATAAAGAGAAAAAGGCTGCAGACCAACAGAGGGAGGAAAATGACTGTAATTTCTTTTGTATAGATTTTTTATTTTAATGCCAAATGGGCACCAGCATTATATATATAATATAATATAACCAGTACAAAACAGCTAAGACCTGAAAGACGGATTAGCCTTAATTTGACGTCATAAAAACAGTATATATTTGTGATGAAAATGATTGTGCTCCATTTCTCTGTGTTGCTTGCTTTGACTGGCATGTACACACACACGCTCTACGATGTGCTTGAAGTTGAACAACCGCAGCCATGTTTAATCACTCGCTCGCTGTGTGCAAGCATGTTTTGCAAAATGGAAATGCTCGCAGTATGGCTATAGCAGTAAAATGTAAGTAAAAAAACTCAGCCGCACTGAGCAACACAATCAAGCTGTCAAAGTGCGCGGCGTGAAACTACTGTATACACTCATGACCTTCTCTGAAGCATTTAGTTATGAAGTGTTTAGCACAAAGTGCTGCCCGGATTTGAACAACTTTTTTTTTCCTGCTGCAGCTCTAGCCATCTAACAAATCTGTTTTTGTCAAAAAAAAAAAAAGTTTACTACTGTTTACTGCTACTAAACCACTCCAAAGCAGCATCGCTGACTGATCTATAAGAGGTTTCAACATAAATAAATAAATCAAATAAAATAATAAAGGCAACATTTTATCACACAATTTAGACTTTTTCTCGCAATTCAGAATTGTGAGAAATAAACTCAAACTGCAAGACATAAACTTCTTCTGCAGGTTTTGTGAACATACATTTAAAGAGGTCATATGATGCTGCTAAAA
Source organism: Sinocyclocheilus rhinocerous (assembly GCF_001515625.1). Lineage (NCBI taxonomy): Eukaryota > Metazoa > Chordata > Actinopteri > Cypriniformes > Cyprinidae > Sinocyclocheilus > Sinocyclocheilus rhinocerous. The sequence goes on from NW_015652158.1 coordinate 187,924, forward strand.
AGAACATTATTTTGTGTGTTTGGTGTAATGAAATGTGTTTATGTGGTTTAAAGTTAAAAAACACATTATTTTCAACATACTGTACATTATTGTTTCTCCTCTATGCCCCGCCTTTCTGAAACGAGTCGATTTTTACAAAGCTCATCGGTCTGAAAAAGCGAGGTGTGCTGTGATTGGCCAGCTATCCAGTGCGTTGTGATTGGCCGAATACCTCAAGCGTGAGATGAAAATGTTCCCCTCACCATACTGTTGATGCCGTCTCCCGGAGCGACAAGACAATTTTAAGACCTCATAAAGAAAATGTAATGAATAAATGTAAGAAATTAATCAAAATGAAGTGAGTTTATGATCAAAACAAGAACAAATATGCACGAATGAAAAAAAAAATCCCATTGGCAGATGTTTGTCTGTTTGATATTGAGGAAGATTTTTTTATTTTATTTATTGATTTTATTTTAATTTGTATTTTTGTAGTGTATGCAACATTTAATGCCATTTCTTTATAAATAAGACTTTCTGCTCCGATTTGAAAGCTTTTAAGGCCTTAACTTGTGGAAGGGTGAATACATATATTTTAAGACCCGCAGAAACACTGTAAATTCACAATTCTGAGAGGAAAAATCTGAATTACTTTATATAATCGAGAGTAAAAAAAGTCAGAATTGTGAGAGAAAAAGTTACATTATATATATATAATTCTACGGTAGAAAAAAGAAAGAAAAAAGTCTGAATTACAAGATAAAAAAATTGCAATTAACATTTGTATTTGTTTATTCTTTGGCAGAGACAAAAATCGAACAGGAAAAAAAATGGAATTGTGAGATATAAATGCTGTATTCTGCAAAAAAATAAAATAAATAAATAATAATAATAATAATAATAATCATCATCATAATCAAAATTGCAATATTTAAATGATTAAGTCACAATTAAAAACACAGAATTGCAAAATGTAAAGTCCGAATTGCAAGAAAAAAAGAATCCAGAGTTTTTATCTTACAATTATGACATTTTTTCTCAGAATTGCAAGAAAAATGTTGTAATTACCTTTTATTTTATTCCATAATTCTCTGTACAGAGTGCAGAGAAAACCCAAATAACTGATAATGAACTGTTGTCAGCTACAGTTTTCTCATTACTGATAATCAGCTGCATTTGCTGATTAATCCCATATCTGCTGATTTAATCGCATATGAAGCAGAACATTAGACCTCAAGACTGAGAGAGAAACTGACAAGGCCGTTTGTTCATGTCTGGCCCGCAGCTGAAATGACAACAGCTCTTTACCGCAGCACTGAACCCGTGAGTCTACAGGCTGCACACAGTTTCTGCGCTCTTCATATTTGCACATTTGTGATCCTTGTTTCAAATATAACTTATAATAGAGTTGCGCTTTCACACAACTAAAATCTGCCACATTCGGATGGTTTTAGAAATCCATTTGTAAAGGCAGTGTTTATGCATATTTCAGTTCTGCGCCATGATTTGTGGATTTGCTGTGCTGAATGTTTATGAGCACATACACAGCATGTGCTTATCACCAGAAGAAAGAACGATTTCGCCCACACGTTTGACTCGCTCAGTGGCTTTGAGGCAGTTCCTATAGGTTGCTTTTCACTTGCAGTCCCGTTTTTTTTGTTCTTCTGAATCATTCACATAGTGAACACAAGTGATTTTTGCCATATGCTGCTTTGTCTATGTATCTGTTACGTTCCCCACGTCTGGTCCAGTTTAAATGGCAAAAACAACAACAAACAAACGAACGAAATTCCAGCACACGAACAGTAATAGCACAAACTTGCAAAGCGTGAGTCTCAGTATATTCTGAGGATCCCATCATTTCAGCAGGTCAGATACACAATGACTTTCTGTGGGAAACATTTTATACACTGGAAAATGTACCCACTGTTTTGAGTATGAATACTATCTGGGGTGGACCAACAAAATTAATAAAATAAATCATTTAGCAAAGAAAAATATTTTTTTCCACCTAAAATGTACAAAACACTACCAATACAATATAGTTCACTCGAGCGTGTTAACCGAAGCTTTGGTAACATACACATTAACCACCTAAAAATCACCTGCTACAAAAATGTAAGATAAAAGAATAAAACTTTTAAATAGAAAAAAAAATCTGGCCATTTTAGTTTTGTGGATGGATACCAAGGCTGCATTTATTTGATCAAAAATACAGTAAAATCAGTAAAATTGTGAAATATTATTGCAGTTTAAAATAATTGTTCTCTATCTGAATATATTGTAAACTGTAATTTATTTCTGTGATCAAAGCTGTATTTTCAGCATCATTACTCCAGTCTTCAGTGTCACATGATCTTCAGAAATCATTCTAATATGCTGATTTGCTGCTCGCGTTTTTTTTTTTTTTTTTGTGGAAACTGATACATTACATTTTTTTCAGGATTCACAGATGAATATAAATCCAAAACAGCATTTGTTTGTACAATTATAAATGTCTTTACTGTCACTTTTGATCAATTTAATGCATATTTGCAAAATAAAAGTATTAACTTCTTCCAAAAAAAAAAAAAACCTGACCCCAAAATTATGAATGGAACAATATGAATATATATATATATATATATGCTGTTAGATATTTATAATTTGTTAGCAGAATATGCTAACATATTCTATGGAAATGTATCTCAAACAAGAGAAAAAAAGAACTACATTTCCCATGAATCTTTGCAGCCGTAGCATGTGAATGAAAGGAAGTAGAAGGCGAGGTGGAGGAGTAAAATGCGATGCTCCTGATCTCTGCCGACCTGTGATTTGTGACTGAGAGAAACACAGAGCGATTAAAAGAGACTGAAGTCACTTTGTTCCTAGTTGCTGAGTTCATGAAAAAGTTGAACAGAATATAAAGATGATATCACAGCCTCCCAGCTCCTCCACTGCTCAGATGCATGGTGGAAATGTACCTTATACTTGTTTCTCTGTCCGTGTTTGTGACCTTGTCAGCGCTGAGGTTTTTTCTGCTGGTTTCTCGTCTGATGAAGAGCAATAAGGAGCTGTCTCAGAGACTCAGCCGGCGGAGCGAGGGAATAAACACTTCCTGACTGCCTCTTCTTTTGGCCAGCTCAGCATCTGATAAATGTGTTCTTGGAAAAACGTCAGTATTATTTATTTCCTCGCTCCCGCACCTCAACAGACATGCCACCATGTTGTATTGCTTTTATTAGACTGCGGCTCCAAAGTTAATGATCAAAAACAGACTGTACATCTTGAGGTTAATTTCTTAAATTTCCCTAGTGGGTCATTTTTAAGCTGAAGTGTGCAATGTCTGCTCCATGTGCATCTCCAGATAATGTTTTCATACAGGTTTCTGGAACACATTGGTCAAACTCACACCACTGGCCACTTCAAGCCATTTCTGTTTACACTTTTCAGATTGTTGTCACTGCATATTAATCTGGGACAGAAAACAGTATCTGAACAAAAAATACACAAATCACCTCCAAAGGTGCAAAGTTTAGGCGTGATTTATAGTTGGAGAGACTTTTTTTTTTTTTTTTTTTTTTTTTTATCTGTTCACTGATTGAAGAGTAAACTGCAAACAAGTTTTACTGCAAATAAATGCATTATGTTAAACAAGATTTAGTTTGGAAGAAAATAATCACACTGAGTGTTAAGTTACTGTTGATGCTTTGTGAAAAGAATTGGATTCAGTTTATTTGTCTTATTTTCCTTTAATATAAATAATTAAGATGCATTATGGCCAGAGGAATATAATGCTATACAAACCAAAAATTTATTTATTGATTGATTGATTGATTGATTGATTGATATTATTATTATTATTATTATTTAAAATAGTTACACTAAATCAATCTATCTCAATCTGAACTATTTTATTCAGGAACAAACCTAAGTGGAAATTAGTTTTATCATTGTCTTTTGAGAAAGGATTTAAGAATTTAAGTCAACTTTGGTACAAATACGCATTATGATCAGAAAGATTTAATGCCTTAAAAATGACTGCTTACTTATGCATGTGTGTTTTTTTTTGTTTTTTTTTTATATGCAATTTTATTTAGGAACAAAACCATTATACATATATTAATGTGTGTTTTTAATAATAAGTGGAAATTATTTTTTTTCAAAGGATTCAAAAGGATTTAAGGATTTAAGTCAACTTTGGTACAAAGATGCATTATGGTTAGAAAGATAGAAATACAAACAGACTTTATTTATTTATTCATTTACACTATGAAATCGTTTGCTATAGTTACACTAAATCAGTCTGTCTCAATCTGAGAATTAATTTAATGAGAAACAAACTTGTATATGATATTTTACACTGTTAAAAGTGACTTTTAAAACAACGATTAGTGGAGCACATCTGTGATCCTGGACCACAAAACCAGTCATAAGGGTCAATTTTTCGAAATTGAGATTTATACATCATCTGAAAGCTGAATAAATAATATTTCCATTGATGCATGGTTTGTTAGGATAATAGGACAATATTTGGCCGAGATACAACTATTTGAAAATCTGGAATCTGAGGGTGTAACAAAATCAAAATATTGAGAAAATCGCCTTTAAAATTGTCCAAATGAAGTTCTTAGCAATGCATATTACTAATCAAAAATTAAGTTTTAATATATATATACAGTAGGAAATGTACAACATATCTTCATGGAACATGATCTTTACTTAATATCCTAATTATTTTTGGCATAAAAGAAATATAAATAATTTTGACCCATACAATGTATTATTGGCTATTGCTACAAATATACCCCAGCGACTCAAGACTGGTTTTGTGCTCCAGGGTCACATATTATAAGGAAAAAGAAAAACATTTCAGTTTTTTTTTTTATTCAAATGTCACATTTAATTCAATGTTACTTGCCATTTCCGTGTGATTATTTGTGAATTACTAGCGATTGTAGAGTAAACATTGTTTCTAAACCTTTTTTCCAGTGTATAAGTGAATATTTGGAAGTAGTGCTATGTTGAGTCATTCCTGATGGATATGCGGCTGATTTACATGCAACCCTGCAGATGCCATATTAGCTCACAGATAAAAGTTGCATTTCCCCGTCTCCCCTTTATCCTCCGAAACCGAAAACTGACTTTGCAAACCTTGAATGCACCTCTCTCCATTGTAGCTTTCTCTGATTATTCATCACAAGCTTTTGATGGTATCTGCGGAGTCTGACGCGAGAGCACTGGGACCGAGGGATCTCGCTGTTCTCCGGCAAACTATAGCGCTCCTTATGCTCACGAGGAGAGCGGAGATCCAGAAACGGCTCTTTGAGGAACCAAGGGAAGGAGAAAAGGAGGTCAGATCAAAGCCTAGATAGAGAGAAAGCCATATGCTGAATAAAGCAATCATCAAAATGCACGCAGGATCCTTCAGGGACAATCAACACGGGAGGACAAAACCGCAACGCCAGGCTGCAGTGAGCGCGGATCCCTCCTCCTTATCATTTTACCTCTTGTCGCTCTAAAAACGCCCAGCCTCGGGCTAGAAAGTGCTGGGATTCATTCTTTTCAGGGAGGAGAGCATGTTTGCCCGAAGGTTTGTTTGATGCAGTAACATAATCACAGTATGACAGCAATTTTGTTTGCAACACTTGTACGACAACAAAATTTGAGCAGAGTGCAGCCATGATGAAAGCGTCTAAAGTAGTTTTATTCTGAGGAAATTACTCTGCAAACTGCTGATTTTGAAGTTTAAACTTGTTTTTTTCCCCTCCAGATGAGAGTTACAGACCAGCTGAAGCTGTAGAAACTGCTGGTGATGATTATAAAGGTGAGCTGAATCAGGGGTTTGCTGGTTGAAGGGAAACTCGGCCACCCAAACCCAAAGCAGAAAAGCTTCCCGTGAAATAATCCTGTTAGGTTTCTCCTGAGAAACCCAACACTACTTCACCCTTTGAAGCCGCTCTCCCCTTCGAAGAACTACAAAACTCATATCTTGCTCTTTGTCTGCAGGCTGACCCGAGATTAGAAGAGAAACAACTTCCCACCTCACTCGACTCTTTCTGCCTGCGTTCCTGATCTAAAACCATTATTTGAGATATCCATTGTGCGTTAAATTCAAATCACGTAATACCATCCAAAATTGACAGAATTTGAAGTGAATAAAGTCTGGAGTTAGTAAAGCGCTCAAGGCGATCTCAAGAGGTGCTTCAAATGCGCTTTGCATTGAAATCTCACTCATAAAGTGCTTTATTTTCACATTTGCGTATTTCCACACATTTTTGGTCGTTGAAAGTTGCCATAAAAATCTAATTAAAATAGAACGACACCGAGGAGGAGATGAAAACACGTCTTTCGGATTTGGAAAGAGGAGCATATTAAACAAAACTCTCAATGACACACAGAAACTTAAAGGTCTCCCATTATGCAAAATAAAGACTCGAGGTTTAACTGGACCGTCTTCAAATGCCACTTGAAAGTGGAAAAAATTAGGATGGAAATACCATTACATAATTCCTATTTTCACTAAAACAATGAAAATGAATGTTACATTATTATAATTTAATAGTCAGATGGACTGAACTGTGTGAATGGAAACTTAAAGGGGTCCTATTATGCTTTTTCACTTTTTCAACTTTAGTTAGTCTGTAATGTTGCTGTTTGAGTATAAAAAAAAGATCTGCGAAGTTATAAAGCTCAAAGTCTAATTCAAAAGGAGATATTTTATTTAACAGAAATCACTTTTCCTAATATAATAGTCTAAAAAAAGTCTAATAATGCAGTCAGTACAGTCTAATTGTACTACACTATAATAGTTTATTATATAAAAGTCTGAAGACTTAAAAGTATAATATAATATAATGTAATATAATAATATAGGATATTAAATTCATGTTATTGCAGCCTATATGCAATATTTGCATGACAGTAAATAATACATTTGTATTTATTTATATTTATATAAGTTAAATGTGAATAAATTACTTCCTTTTTAAGGTATATGTGTTTTTAAAAAATGACACTTGAACGTGAATAAATGAGAAATATTTTACCATTACATCATTTTTATTTTCACTACAACGATAAAAATGAATGTTGCATTATTCTAATTGAATGTTCATATGGCCTGAACTGGGTAAATGGAAATCAGATTTATAAGTAATATAATATAAAAATGTTTTAATAACAGCAAATCATACATTTATATTTCAGTGTAAATGTGAATAAATGACTTCCTTTTAAGGTGCTGTATGTGTATGAAATTGACACTGTAATTGAATTGTAAAAAGTGTAATGTTTTTACATTAAACAGCCATTTTTACCTATAAAAATGTTAAATCAATGTATTTAGCTTGATTTATTATGTTAAATACGATGTTTGGCTTTAATAAGATGTTACCATTTTTCAGTGTAGCATGCACACAATAAACAAACTGTAATCCCAATTATTTTTTATGACATCCTGATACCAGGCAAAATTTCATCACTGTGACAGTCCTATATATAATAAATGAAAAATCACATTTAAACAACAAGTTCTAGTCCAATTTTGCTGCACTTTCATAATGGCTGAAACACTGTGCTGAGAACTGTATCTCATTCATCTTACTGTCAGTATACAGAAATACTGTATTACATTATTGTATTGAACACCTCTTGAGACAAATGTGTCTCACTTATGAGGCATCTTAGCCAAACCCTAGGCCTTTAGTTTATGAAACACATTTGTTTAAAAATTCATATCATCTCACTCCAAAAAAGACAAATGCGCTCGACTCATGTCACATGATCCTGGTTTACGCTTTAGTTTATGGTGTTGCATATGCACATGCATGCGGATCTGAAGCTGAATGAGATGTTTAGACGTTGACCAATAGTGGATTTTAGCGATACCGATTACTAGGATACCGATAACTGATAATTAGTGAAACTAAAATAGTGCTGAACTGAAACATGAAAAGGCACCACACTTTATTTAAATGGAATAAAATAAATAGTATTATTAATTATGCATCGATGACTAATGTTAGTTCATAGTACATTAACTAATGTTAACAGATGCAACTTTAAATTTTGAAAATGCATCACTAAAAGTTGAAATGAACACACTCTAACAATGAACAATACTTCTGCATGATATATTAACCTTCGTTAATGTTACAAATGGACTCTTATTGTGAAGTGTTAGCATTTCATATATAAGTCATGCTTTAAGTTGCCCATCTATATATATATATATATATATATATATATACTTTCAATGAACTTTAATTTTTTGTAAGTTACCTGCATTTCTTTTGAGTTATTATTACTTAATCAGAATAACCCCACTGAAGTTTGATTGATATTACTTGGTGTGCACAATAAAAAAAATAAAAATGCTTTATGAAAAACAAAAAAAGGAGTTTACTCTTTTTATTTTTTTGCAAATGAACTCTTCAAATGTAAATTCAATTAATGTAAACTAATGTTAATAAAAAGGAAATCAAAGTAACTGGTGTTGCCTATTTGAAAAAGTAACTCCGATATTTTCGTGTAAATAAAAAAGTAATGTGTTACTTACTTTACTAGTTACTTGAAAAAGTAATCTGATTACATAACTTGCATTACTTGTAATGCATTACTAACAGGGTTTGAAATTAACACCCGCCAACCCGCCAAATGCGGGTAAAAATCAGCTGTGGCGGGTAACGCTGTCAAATCACTAGCCAGTT
>NW_015652158.1:197116-197431 GCF_001515625.1 Sinocyclocheilus rhinocerous
CTTTTCGTAAATTATGTTTACTAATTAATTTCTTGAGGAAGTTCATCTAAGTCAAATTTGCGCAGATTAAGTGTAAATACTGAACTCGAGACTCATCGTGATATATTAAATAAGCCTAATTGCGCAGCACCTGGGCATATCTAGCTTACTTGAACGTACCCAGCGATGTAGCTACTGGCCATCGGGAGCACCGGGACATTCCCTGTGGGTCGATCACCGAAGCGAGTGAGACCTCATATTAGGCGCTGTTTTTAAATTACAGCCCACGCGAAAGTGCAAAAAGCAAGTACTCCAAAAGTGTGAAGCGGCGCTACC
>NW_015652158.1:197696-199128 GCF_001515625.1 Sinocyclocheilus rhinocerous
CTGTATGTTTAAATGGTAATAATATTTCACAATTTTTACTGTATTTTTGATATTTTGGTGAGCAAAATAAACTTTAAAAATAATTAAAAAAATCTCAATTATTTTAAATGGTAGCGTACACAAATTCACATTTTTCAAGCACCAGGATCTGAAATGTGAGCCAGCATGCACGCAATCCTAAGCTTTCCTGTTTTGCTAAGCATTACTCTGTTCAGTCTATTATACTGTTGTTGTGATTCAACTTGGTTCTTGCCTACATAAATCTTCATTTTATTCTGTTCCACTCCTTTTTATTTTCCCTTTATTCCCTGTAGATACCAATCAGACACTCATGACTGTCATTAGCCACTGACGAGCACAATAACTCACACGCTCTTTTCTCTGATTGAGTAGCTGGTATTCTGATGTTCCTTCTACAGACATAGTGGCTGACTTCAGGGTTCAGGTTAGGTGCTGTAAAAATAGAGCTGATACATGTTTTTTAATCAAATTAATTACATGTCAATTAGATAATCAAATTAACTGCATGCATATCTGGAGATGAATGAGAAAGATAATGAGGACGAACAATAATGAGAATTCAAAGACATTCTTTTGTCAGAGAAAATAATTTAACAGGTGTTATAAAAAGTGGCTGTGTTTTTTTCATATAATTGAACATTCATGCATGCATTCATTCATTCATTCATTCTTTCAATCTATCTATCTATCTATCTATGCATGTATGTATACGCATTTATGCACAAAATTTTATTTTATTATCTCAGCTTTTGATCACAGCAATAAAATGCATTTTACAATATATTCACACAGAAAGCTGTATGTTTAAATGGTAATAATATTTCACAATTTTTACTGTATTTTTGATATTTTGGTGAGCAAAATAAACTTTAAAAATAATTTAAAAAATCTCAATTATTTTAAATGGTAGCGTACACAAATTCACATTTTTCAAGCACCAGGATCTGAAATGTGAGCCAGCATGCACGCAATCCTAAGCTTTCCTGTTTTGCTAAGCATTACTCTGTTCAGTCTATTATACTGTTGTTGTGATTCAACTTGGTTCTTGCCTACATAAATCTTCATTTTATTCTGTTCCACTCCTTTTTATTTTCCCTTTATTCCCTGTAGATACCAATCAGACACTCATGACTGTCATTAGCCACTGACGAGCACAATAACTCACACGCTCTTTTCTCTGATTGAGTAGCTGGTATTCTGATGTTCCTTCTACAGACATAGTGGCTGACTTCAGGGTTCAGGTTAGGTGCTGTAAAAATAGAGCTGATACATGTTTTTTAATCAAATTAATTACATGTCAATTAGATAATCAAATTAACTGCATGCATATCTGGAGATGAATGAGAAAGATAATGAGGACGAACAATAATGAGAATTCAAAGACATTCTTTTGTCAGAGAAAATCATTTAA
>NW_015652158.1:199422-212327 GCF_001515625.1 Sinocyclocheilus rhinocerous
CATTCTTTTGTCAGAGAAAATAATTTAACAGGTGTTATAAAAAGTGGCTGTGTTTTTTTCATATAATTGAACATTCATGCATGCATTCATTCATTCATTCATTCTTTCAATCTATCTATCTATCTATCTATGCATGTATGTATACGCATTTATGCACAAAATTTTATTTTATTATCATTGAGATACTATTATAGTTTGTATTAATATTTTGATATTTCCCCCCAATTTCAGTTCAGTTAAAATTTTAGTTATAGTCATTTTGTTGTGTTTTGACATTATTATTATTATTATTATTATTATTATTATTAATAATAATAATAATAATAATAATAATTTATTTTAAATATATATATATTATTTTCTGTTTTAGTTTGAGGTATTTTAGTTCTTCAAGTTAAATTAAAATCAATAAAATTAAAATAAAATGATAAAAAATTAAGCTTATTTCAGTTAACGTTTAATTTTTATTCCAATTGTTTTTTTGTTTTTTTTTTGTTTTTATTTATGGTTTTAGTTCTAATTTAACTATATGACCTTGAAACAAAATCTATGATATCATGATATCATCTATCGCTTTCGGAGAACTTAAGTGAAAAAAAGTTTAAACACAGAGGTCGAAGAGGCTTGTGAGATTGTGAGAAAGAATAACGAGCTCATCTGCGTTTAACAATCCGCTTTTTTGCTCATTTCTGAAGCCTGCGGCAGATTTCCAGGTTTGTCGTTTGTCAGGCGACGGTCAAGCTGTCAATCTATTTCTGTACGGCCTTTATCTTTTTACCAGCCCTGCTTCACCGGCTGCGTAATCATTATTTCACACAAAAACAGCCACGAGTGAATGTAATAAAACACTCTTATTAAATGCCCCATTACATTGAGCTATTGTGAGCATGTTTGGGGATCAGCAGACTGACTCTGACTGTGCCGTTAGTTCCCAGACCCATTTAACCGGCAGGACTTCAAACCTCAAACATCACGCTAGCTCTCCAACAGCTGCGTTTGGACGATCCTGTGCCGAATATAGAGCACTAGAGTCAAGGACAACGTCACTACTTCACTTCAGACCACAATCACGCAGGCTTTGCTCCGATTTCATACATTATACTGGAGCAGAATGGGGAAAAACTGACATTACTTTGGCAGGAATGTGAAATTATATCCAACAATAATATCAGTTTCTCTTGTGAAACCAAATATCCTGTCCTCTGCTCTCGCATCCTTCCTCCTCTTCTAAAACATCGTGAATATTTAAAATTAACCATTTTTATCAAGACACATTTACTGAAGGAAGCTTACTAGATTTCTCTATGCAGTGTTGTTTTGGTATCATTGAAATACTAGTTTTTATAAATATTTCCAGTTCATCTTTTATATGTTCTGTTTTAATTGTAGTTTTAGTTAAAGTTTTAGTAGTTTTGTTATGTTTTTGACATTTCATTTTATTTTATAAGTTTGTCTACACTATGACAATTTGCACTAAATTTAAGTAAATTTAAAAAAAATTACAGCAGGTAACAGTGAATTAAACATGTAGTAATCTTATTACAAATATACATTATAAATGAGTAAATAATCATTATAGTAATCTTATTATAAAATATTGTTTTATTTACAACTTTAAAAATGTTTTATAGTGTACATATTAGTAAAATATATTATTTATTCATTTTATTTCAGTTTTATTTTTTTGTTAATTTGTTTATATGTTTAATAAAATAAAATAAATTTAAACAAAGTAGTGTATTTTTCTAGTTTTAGTTAGCTATAATAACCATCGGCAGCACAAACAAACAAACAAACAAACAAACCATCTGAGATTTAGACTGATGTGCTCTTTCTTCCTCCGCATTCAGCTGATAAATACAACACATCAATGCATTTTGTGGAGAGAATAAGAAGCAGGTTAGTCCATCTTAATGTTTATCGTTCCCAAAATTGATCAGGTTCATTATGTGTCGTCTTCAGCGATTCCTGGAAGAAAACCGAGAGGCTGGATTTACTTATTTTAGTCTGCAAGCCATCAGCATGTAATAGTATTGATTTGTGACAAGAGCAAGGAATGAAGGGAAAGATTACACACAATTATTTTGTTCTTTTACTGATTCTTGAGATAGTCTTGGGATAAAACCAGCTGCAGTTTAAGTTTATGTAGACCATAGAGGATTATTTTGGATGAATGTTAATTGATGTTCTTTTGCAGCCTCCCGCTACTTCCATGTCTCACAAAATCTGTGTTTCTTCAGTGTGAACAATGTCAGATACAAAAATAATTTCAGGTCAGATATTTATAATGAACATTTGCATTCAACTTATTAGGGAAGAATCAGAACTTTAAGATGGTTTCAAACTGTGTTTTACCTCCATATTTAGTTGTTATGGTGCTGACAAAATAGCAACTCGCTTCAAACCATATATGCGCTAAATTCAACATCAATTACAATTACAAACTTTTACAATTTGTGTGATAAAAGTGACATATTATGGTTGTGACCAGGATTACTATAATTAACAAAAAGTAAAGCCATAAAAAAATAAATTAAAATTAAAATTAAAATTAAAATTAAAATAAATAAATAAATAAATAAATACAATTTGTGTGATGAAAGGATTTTAGCAAATGGCTGCAATATAACAAAGAGTGAAAAATTTAAGGGGGTCTGAATACTTTCCGTACCCACTGTATAGCAAATTAGCAAAAGTCCTGTGACCCTCAAAGCAGGTGAGATTTTAAAAGAGGACCTTCAGCATGAAAACTGTATTTTCTATTGCTTGATTTCTACATTTTTCATAAACCTCTGACGGTGAGTAAGGACACAAGTACATGGATAATTGATTTACGATCCGAGCAAGGAACAGTCATTCAATATAACATTCACACAATAAACAGTAAACAGTATGATGTCTCTGATTGAGCCGCTTTTTTCCAAGTCAAAGTGTGCGACATGTTTTATCTCTCAAAATGGCGAACGAGTCTTTACACAAGACATCTCAAGCCCAAAGCATATCATCATCTTCATTTTTCTTCCCAGAGACAACACTTTTATTTTTAGTTTAGGGCCCAGAAAAACAGAGAGCAATTGTCGTCGATGATTTAAAGTTTCAGCATCGGCTGACCTTTTAAAAACAAGTCGTGCGAACGCAGCGGTGACTAATGCCTGTGTGCTTGTGCTTCGACATCACACACTTCAGGTGAATGTCTGTAAAGGTCAGACATGAAAGCACAGGTTAATATCATTCAGTCTGAAGGACTCTCTGCTTTTCAGTCACATTGTTTGCGTATAGCACGAGCGGAGCGGCTAATGCAAAGGTAACAGGGGTGACGCCTCGGCAGGATGCTGGGAAGCAGCAAATCCAATTGGGCGACACATAATTAAGCTGAGAGCTTCCTGCGGCAAACCCAGCCTCTCTGCTGGAAGCACATAGAGAGCGAAAGCATTACGTGATTCAAATACTCCCTTAACTAATATTAAGTAAAGCTCATTCAGTGCGAATCAGGTGGATCGGTGGCCTAGTTTACAGCAGAATGCAATGCAGCAGAAGGGTTGTGAAAATTCATCTCCAGCAATGAATGAAATTAAAGCTCAGACGCTAACACGAGCACAAATGCAGAATAACTCCCGAGGTAAATCGGCACTGAATCCGTCTTGAGCAGTGCTTCCGCCTCCTTAAACGGACAATTGGTATTGATTGAGGCATCGCTCAAATTCAACGGTGAGAAGTTCAGGTATTGATCGCAATGAGAAAATCAGACTGTCACCGCTTTTATAAGCTGCATTATGTCCGGATCTTTCTGATTTGTCATCGTTTAGCAGAGGAACCCCTCAGGCTATCAGAAATGTTTGTTTCTTCATCAGATTTGGAGAAATGTAGCATTGCATCAGTGTCTCAGCAATGGATGCTCTGCAGTGAATGGGTGCCGTCAGAATGAGAGTCCAAACAGCTGATAAAAACATCACAATAATCCACAAGTAATCCACAGCACTCCAGTCCATCAGTTAACATCTGGAGAAGACAAAAGCTGAAACTAATCCAGCATTAAGACGTTAACTCCAAACCGTCACTTCCAGCTAAAATAGTCCATAATCCATAATAACTCTTCCTCCAGTGAAAATGTCCATCTCATGTTGTCTCTCTCATTAAAATCCAGCCACATATTTGTTTAGAGCTGTTTAAACGGTGCTTGATCTGTGCAGATTTCTCTCCTGATTCAGACCAGAACACTTTTTCACTGGAGGATGCATTATTATGGACTATTATAGATATTTTAGCAACGGTTTGAAGTTAAAAACGTCTTAATGCTGGATTTGTTTCATTACATGTACCAAATATACCTAATTCTACTTATTTTAAAGAAAAATGATAAATTAACATATAGTGTACTGATAAAATCTATATTATGAAACTTTTTTTTTACTGAATTTTATTATGAAATTCTGCATTTTAAATAATTACATTTTACTATTAATAAATCACATTATAATTTATTGGAAAATGTGCCTACAAAAAAAAAGTATGAATTACCTTATTATTTAACAGTGAGGAACTATAAATTATTATTATTATTATTATTAGTAGTAGTATTAGTATTAGTATTATTTATACAACTACATCTTGGATGACCGGAGGATGAGCACATATTCAGCGCATTTTCAATTTTGAGTGAACTACTCCTTTAATAATTTGTGAAATTCAGTGAAAAATCACTATTTTTTGTTCAGTTCATTAATAACAGATCTCATTTCTGAAAGACAGACATCAAAGAGAAAACATGGTTATTTGATGTGCATTACAATGGTTTATAGAAACAGGTTTGACCGAGAGCTGGAGAAATAGTGTGCGATTCTCTCAGTGTGGCACCTATACAAAGCAAGAGCCGCTTTTCAATAAATCTAACATTCACTAGGAGCGCAGCGGTGGTAGTCTGCCCAACTTAGCCTGCTGGAACGAACACCTCCGAGCTACAGCGAGCCCAGCTCCACCAGCATCTCAATCTGATCTGAGTCATTCTCTGGGGTGAGGAGTTCTCCAGCAATTCTCAGTAAGGCCTCGGGCCTATGTGGCCAGCCAACAAAGACGGCCCAAAATAAGAAAAACAATGCATGCTTTCAAACCGATTTTCAAAAGGGACATTTGAGTGGGTAAAAACACAAATTTGAGAAAGGAGAGCATATTGCGCGCTTTTGCTACACCTACAGCAGGTCAGAGTACTGACTTTCCAGATCTCGCTTCTAGCTTCTGTCTCTGTCCTCTTTTGAGAGAAATCCTGACACAAAATACAGCCAAATATAACACTCCATACACCCAGCATGCTCAACTTTCAAGGCAAAGCCAAACATTACAAATTAATACATATAAGTAATGACATACTATAAAATTTACATGGAAAATAAAAAAAAACTGGAATACCTGTAATAAAAATAAATAAATTATTGGAAAATGTGCCTACAAAAAAAAAGTATGAATTACCTTATTATTTAACAGTGAGGAACTATAAATTATTATTATTATTATTAGTAGTAGTAGTATTAGTATTAGTATTATTTATTTATTTATTTATTTATGCATTCATTCATTCATTTATATATTTTTTTCTATTAAATAAAAGTGCAGTGAAAGCAAAACTTGAATGGTTAGGTTTTCATCCACTCTAAGCCTCAACTTTACCCTGCAGCAAAACAAAATGAGTTTATCCTGCTGATCACTTGAAAATGGACAAAAAATACATTCAGGTAGTTATAAAAAAACTGTAATATACGACCAGCAATCACTGTCAGCGGCTAAAAACCTGAGACAGATGTCTGTTTTGTTTCTGTTTTTGTGCTATCAAATCACTGAAGTGCCTGACCTCTCAAATATCCATCCAGACCGGCGCTGTCAAATCCAACCACAGTTCATGGTTTGGACTGCTACGCTTCTGTTCAACATCTAATATCGAGAGCTATTTTAAGAACAAAAATGACAAATCAGAGGAAAGCAGCAGACAAGATTAAACAGATCAAAGTCCTCCAGCACTGGAAAGCTTTTTGCGGCTCTTTAGCTAGATTTATTCTGATGAAGGCCATTAAAGGAGCCGCGTCTGAATGACAGGATCCGGTGTGTGTGAGTGTGTGTGTGTGTGTGTGTGTGTGTGTGGGTGTGTGTGTGTGTTAAAATAAATAAAAAAATAATAATAATAATAATTACAATTATAACTCAATCCTTTTAAAAATAAATAAATAATAAAAATTTTAATAATAATATTGACTCAACCCAAAAAAAAAAGTACCTATGTACTGGATGGACTACAGAGAAAAAAGGTGTTTTTTTTCACACTAAAACAATGTTAATATGAATGTTGTTGTCTTGTGGATTTACTATTGCAATAGTATGTATTCAAACATTCACAGATCAGCTTCCAGTGCCTCAGTGTAATGCAGATTTTTGCTTTTTTTTTAAAAAGAAAAATAATCAAAGAAAGAAAAAAAAAAGGGACAAGCTGAAATTAATTTTTGTTGGTAATCAGCATTATGCCACAAATGTTGTGGACTGAACTTGTGCTAACCCCGTAATATTCCTCGATGAGTGATGCTCAGCAATGCAAAAGCAGCGTTCCTCTAAAACTGATTCATTATGTAATTAAACAGCGCAGTATCCAGACTCATTAACTTATCAACAAGTAATCATTCTCACTCTGAAAGGCCCTAAATATTGCACCCTTCACACGCAGACATTAGGCAGGAGATTAATTACCTGCAAACAAACACCTGACCGGCTGAGCCCATCTCTCCCATCTCCTCGCTGCCTAATTATGCCCTCTGTCTTTCAATTAGCACAGCATTTGCACACTGTCACTCTTCATTGCAGTCGTACAGTCGTTCTTACACACGCCAGGCTTATCTTTGACTGCATGACCCAGGAAGACGGCATCTTATCTAACTTATCTAATAGTTTACTGAGCAAATCTATTATTTAACAAAGTGGCATGGCTATATATATATATATGACCCTGCTCTGAAAACCCAGCTAAAGTCACTTTTTTGTGATTTAATGTTTTCTACATTAAATCATTCTTAGGTAAAGAACATTCTGTGAAAATGTAACCTTGATATATTTAATACTGACTGAGTAAGGCCATGTCAAAAATTGAAGTCATAGTGAAATTATTGGTTGAAATCAAACTTTGATGTTTGTTATCTCATACTCAGATTTGATTATGAGATAACAAGCATCAAAGTTTGATTTCAACCATTCATTTCACTATGATTTCAATCGTTGACCAAGTAATGCACAATTACAATAAATGAAACAGGGAATGATATAGCGAGGACCTGCAGAAACTCATTATTTAGTGTCAATGTCAGTAAGTCTTAACATATCAGATAACTTCATATTTTCGTGACAAGGCAAGGTTAGTTCAGGTTGTAAATTGGTGCAGTTTACCAACTCAGTATTTATAAATAAATAATAAAAAAAAGTACTTGTTACCACGATGGATATATTTAAAAACCTCTTTAAAAACCATTATTAAGATGCATTATGCCAAATATATGTAATATGTCGTTGTCAAGGGTCTGAACAGCTCACAGCTTACAGACAAACACGTCTCCTGTCACAGGGCCCTGGCAGTCATCAAATGTGATTTCCCCGCATAAATATTTGTGTCAAACAAGCGATGCATTGCCCTGTCAGCGGCTAAGAAAAGCCGTGCATTTCCCCTTTTGAATTACACCAATTTGTGGTTTCACGTCTGCAGCGCGTGCCGTGCTTTTTTAATCCCACCACATCCGAGGCTCCCTCTAATGGTGCGTAATTCCTCTCAAATCCGCTGAAGAGAGGATATTTGAGATGATGGGCACGGGTAATAACAGAGCCGCTGGGCTGTGCAGGACCAATGGATCGGTCTGGGAGGAGAAGAGAAGTCAGTGAGCGGAGAAGGCAATTGTCAGGCTTTATCAGAGCCACTATCAGCAACACGGCTGGAGAAATGGGCCCTCATAAATTATGAAGGATGTATTATCACACAAATGGAATGGGTGACAGTGATGGAAATTAGAAATGGGATTCGGCTCTTCTGCTGTGGCCGGTAATTATACAGCGACAATATATTACAGCTTCTCCACGGCCCAATGTCAGACGCTCGTACCTGAGCGCAGACGTGCATGAGTGCGCGCTAAAATCGCTCACGTTTCTGGAATCCAGCCGGTTTGACGCCATATAATCGCTCGGGGCTGAATTGCTGCAACAAATGGTTTCGGTCAATGCATTATACATTACAATTATTTTTCAATCCCCTTGTAATGGAGAGGGATTGACTTTGGGGTATCACCGAATTTAATTTCCAGACAGTATCAAGGTCATTTCTCTGCAAAGGAGTATGAATTGTAATTATTAATTAGCTTGACGATAATCACCGGTGTGCGTTTCACCTTGGAGAGCAGAAGAGCTGCAGCTCGAGTTCTGCTCTCAGAGGTTCATCAGATGAAACATCGCAAGGTGCGAAGATCTCATTCGCTGAGTGATTTCTTTGTTTTCTGCGCTTCTCCGGTTCGCTGTTTCCCAGCAGAGACTGACTGAGAGCGAGGCTCAGCACATGTGAAACTTCACTGCTGTTTCTCCTGAGTTCGGTAGCTGAAGGTCAGTTGTAAAGCTTCATTAGACTCTCAGCTAAACTGTATCTCTCGCTTGGCTTTTATGGCTGGTTTGATGAGTGTGTGTTTGAAAAGAGGCTGTTTTTAGCTTGCTATTAAGTGTTATTAAGTGCTATTAAATGGCCTCTATAGAGCACAACAGTCAGGTTCCGGAAGTGAAAACTCCATTCATTTTCTCCAGAGAGAAATTGATTTATAACAATAACCGATAAACCGGTAAAGACACACCTGCTGTGAGTTCCAAGGTTGTTAATTGATTGTATATGCTTTTGTTGAACCCATCTGTTCATAATAATTCAACTTCTTTTTGAAGTAATCATGTTTTATAGTGGAATTGGTGCTTAAAAACTACATTACCCATGATGCTGTAGAGAAAATCCCACCAATCAGAGAGTTTCAGCACCAAACGAGATCTTTAACTCCGCCCACTCCCATTGGCAAATTCTCAAAATACTTTTTTTATATGTTAAAATGTTTTAAATAATGTTTTTAATATTTAAAAAATAAAGTCTTAATCAACTTATGTATGGAAAAATGGGCCAAACAATTTGTTTTGGGTCAAAAAAAAAAAAGTCAATCAATTAATATATATGTTAAGGCTATGCTAAATGAAAAATAAACAAT
This sequence comes from Sinocyclocheilus rhinocerous, assembly GCF_001515625.1. Classification (NCBI taxonomy): domain Eukaryota; kingdom Metazoa; phylum Chordata; class Actinopteri; order Cypriniformes; family Cyprinidae; genus Sinocyclocheilus; species Sinocyclocheilus rhinocerous. The sequence continues at coordinate 208,671 of NW_015652158.1, forward strand.
TATAATAAATTAAACAGATAAACAAAATTTCCCTCATTGAGGCCATTAAGAATCGTACCTTTATCTTTTTGTCTGACTTTCATTTATTTATTTTTATTTATTTATTTATTTATTTATTTATTTATGCTTCAAATCAAAGTTTGTGATGTTATGATTCTCCTCATGGTTGTTTTGGTTCATGGCGTACAACGTTTAAACAAAGACTTTTTAAAATCCCTATGGCAACAATACATCTGACACCAATGCTGCTGAAAAACTGCACAGGCACTGATGCTCTCTATGTGTTTCTATGTTCTTAGAGTCTGGTCTTACGTGCTTCGTCACGGCTGCACTGTTGTGAGAGACGCTCTGGCAGTTGTCTAAATAAAGCGTATCTCATCTGAGCTCTCCAGAAACATGACAGGAATAGAAGAGAGAGCTAGACCCTTCGCCGAGGCACAGCTGCTTTCTGGGAAGGGGAACGGAGGCTGATTAACATGAAGAGAGATGCAGTTGATCTGTTTTAAAACCTAGTGAGCTCGTTTAGACAAAATGTACGCCCGCATCAGATGGGACCTTCACAGAAATAGCAACCCTTGAGAAAAAGAAGGGCACTTAATTATAGTGAATGTGCACTTGTAGTGTACTTCAAATCTTAAAGCTATTTATTTATTTATTTATTTAAAACAACTGTTCTTGCATATAATATATTAATGAAAAAAAAGTCAAGCTGTACTTAAAGAGAGACACTTAATCGTCTCCAAGTACACTTTTACCATGTTTTAAGGAGAAAAAGATCTCGTTATAACGAGAAAAATATGTCGTTTTAATGAGATATTTATGTCGTTTTAACGACATAACATCTCGTTATTACGAGAAAATATGTCGTTTTTATGAGAAAATATGTCGTTTTAACGAGAAAATATGTCATTTTAACGAGAAAAGATGTCGTTTTAACGAGAAAAGATGTTTTAAAAACGACATAACATCTCGTTATTATGACATAATTGAGTGGAAAAAATAATATGTGTGGCAGCAATGCGTCACCGTAAAAAATAACACTTTTTTGGTATTTCATTATAATTAATATGTATTATAATATTATATTAAATATTTAAAAGTGCATTAAAATATATTTAAACGTAAAATTAAAGCATATTTTAGTTTATCATAAATGCTTGTCAGAGCATTCAGCAGTAAGTTCAACCATATCTTAAAGACAATAGAAGATATTATGTAATTACATATAAAGATGTACTTAAGTCCTACTTAAGTGAGTCAAACAAGCTCTCTAAATTTCAGCTAATTGCATTTAATACATTACATTAATTTCTCACCTAAGTATAATCTTAAAAAGTACATTATTTCTGTAATAGCTCTTTTTTAAATTATACTAAAGTGCACTGCTTTTTCACAAGCTAATGCTCTTTGGATCTTAAATAATAGTAGTAATAATAGTAGCATTTCTCTCCTGGTCTCAGACTTTTGGATCCCCACTGTAGATGTTTTCTTTGAATGGCCTGTAAATGCATTATAATAAATTGCCCTTCAAAGACACTGTAAACATTTACTGAACTGAACTGCATTGAACTTAACAGTGCACAAAAGCAAAACAGACTGAGTACTCTGCAGTGTGGCCTCAGAAACGGTTTCATTTCTGCCGTCTCTGTCTGTGATCTGCGACCTGCGGCATGTGCACATCCACTTACCGTCCAAACTTTCCAAAGCGAGCTGCAGGCCCAGATTCATGCCTGGGTTCAGCACCCAGTGGTTACTGGTGGCTGTGATGTCGAACACCAGCCAGCCCTCTTCTGCTGCCCAGATCACCCGCGAGTCCAGCAGGAACAGATCTGAGTCCCTGATGGAGAGAGAGAGAGAGCATATGAGCCTGCTGAAAACAATAGCCTATCATACATCTCATATACAGCTGTTTGCACAAGAGAAAAGTAGCATATTTTATGTTTTATGTAATTTCTTTTAAATGAGAAAACACAATAACGTTCAACTTATTGCATTTATTGATCATTTAAACTGTAATACAGATTAATTTAATTTGGGAATAACATGTAATTAAGTGTCTGAGAGCATTACGTTCAGCTCACACTTAAGTGTGTTCTTTTAAAATAAAATATTTCCATAATAAATGGATAAGTTGTGACTGTGATAAGTTGAATGGGAAAAATAAATCCGAGATGGTGAAAGATGCGAAGACAATGCTAATTATAAATGTGTTTCATTGAATACCAAAAGTATCAATTAAATTATTTGAATCAAAATAAAAATGGGCTATTTTATGCATCATTTGGACATATTAGAGCTTAGCAACCAAAACGCTCACCAGGGTTTGGCACACAGCTATTGTGTTTCAGATGCTGACTCTCTTCATCATCTTGTTTTGTAGTTTCTCTTTCATACGCCAAGGCTATGACTATTGTTCTTATTTTAATGTGCATTTTAATTGAAAATCTTCCTTGTCAGATTCTCTTCTATGCCAGAAGACTAAAGAGATGTGCAAATCTACCTTGACCAAAGGTAGTTCTTCTCTTCTCGCTTTCTCTTTTAACTTTCTCTCTCTTCTTCGCAGTCAGAAACTGAAGGAGCAGAAGCGTGCAGGTGTGGATTTTGTCAGAGCAAACTGGCAGGTTTGGATAGCATTCCTCAACACAACTACTGCTTTATTTTGATGCAGTTTTACTGATCCACGGGATTTAATACTATAAATGCCCTCAGGAGCAGACAATCACTCAGATATGCATTGTTACAGCCATCATTTCATATCAAGCATATTTTGCAAAGGAAACCAATCAATTTCACCCAAATCTATTGTCTGTCATGCTGTGTTTAGACTGAACGTTTCTCCACTGCTATTTTTCCCCTCTTTTTTTTTTTTTCTTCTTCTTGTTTTACTCAACACTGAAAATGTTGATCAATTTAAGAGGAACAAAATGTATCAACATTAAAAATAGAAATAATAAAGAACTCTTTTCCACTTTAAAGAGCCCTGTTGTGGAATGAAAAGAGTGAATGTCAAGTCAGCTTTATTTTTATAGCGCTTTAAACAATGCTGATGGTGTCAAAGCATCTTCACAGCGATGAACATGAAAACAGCAGAATCAATTCTGGAATCTCGACTATGAAAGCAGTTCAGATTCTGCTGTAAAGCAGCTCTAAAAGACAATAGTGTCATTATACAGTATATATAGCTCAAGTTAGTTCAGTGACGTTCCAGTCCAAATAGGCCTGCACGATAAATCATATTTTATTCAAGATCATAATTTTTCACTTCTCCTGATTAATTAAGCATAATCATCTGCAATATTAGCCTGCTTGTTAGTTATCCCGAAAACATTTAAATTTAAATTGGCATTTGCATTATCTTGCCTCCACAAGCGTTCATGTTGAGGTTGCCAGATTTCAAGAGCTTTAACCCTCAATTAGAGCTCTTGTTTTTAGTACATCGTTGTCATGCAAATTTGCTTTAAATTGATACACTTTCTGTTCACTTTCCAACCTGGCAACCATTTGTTTTAAAATGAGTTATATATATATATATATATATATATGTGTGTGTGTGTGTGTGTGTGAGTGTGTGTGTGTGTGTGTGTGTGTGTGTGTGTCTCTGTTACACTTAATGTTGTGGCTGAAAAACTAAATTCGAATTTTGTACTTAAATATTAT
>NW_015652158.1:212815-216013 GCF_001515625.1 Sinocyclocheilus rhinocerous
TATTAACATATAGATAGATAGATAGATAGATAGATAGATAGATAGATGTCCCTGTTACACTTAATGTTGTCACATTTTCCTGGTTAAATAAATATTACATAAAAAAAGAGAACAAATATAATTATTTTTTTCTTTAATTTTGTATTTTATTAATAGTATTATTATTATTATTATTATTTTAATACTAATTATACATTTCTTAGAGTTTTTGTTATGCATTTTTATATTTATTCCAAAATAATAACAACAGACAGTAACAATTTGAATAATATTTTGGAAACAATTTACAATACTGTTTCATTAGATAGCATTAGTTAACTACTTTAGTTAGCATGAACTACGAAAACACAATAGCCTACTTCTACAGCATTTATTAATCTTAGATAATATTAATTTCAACATTTACTAATGCATTATTAAAATCAAAAGTTGTGTTTGTTAACATTAGTTTATGCACTGTGAACTAACATGAACTAACAATGAACAACAAAGATTAATAAATACTGTAATAAATGTTGTCAATTTTAATAAATAAATAATAATAATATTAATAATAATACTATTTTGTGACAAAAAAAAGTGGGGGGTGCCAATGGGGTACAACATCTAAAATGAATTAAAAATGTATTGATTTATGTTTAGATATAGATTAATATTTGATATCTAATGCAATTGGCAATTTCAGTGTTCAAGTAAGTTTCGCTATATTTCTACAGGATGTTATTAGAAAGAAAGAAAGAAAGAAAGAATAAAAGATTGAATTAATTAATTAATACATTGTATTAAGAATAGTGGAGAAAGGGAAGGAAATTATGAGAAGAGGAGGTAGGATTGGCATCAGGGAATGTTGCAAGCTGGATTCAAACTCACATTAATCACATGAGCACCATGACTGTTAGGCCTCAACTCCGACAATCATTTTTCCAGCTGAAACAAACTGTCCTCACACTCGACTTCTGAATCAATTTTCATGATGCTCTGTCCTGAAAACACATCAAAACCACAGTTTGAGGAAGTCTCAAATGTCTGCTTTCCAAGGTCAGCCGATAATAGTCTGCAGTGATCGGTCGAGTGCCGGAAACGTGATTTTACTGTTACCTTCAGTATCGATCCATGGGCTACGTGTGTTCCTCTCGCTTCCAGTAAGTTCAAAGACAGGGAACAGAAGAGTTCGTGACAGGAATCACACAGCATCACAACTCAATTTATTCCACTATAACTTTGAGCCACCCTGATTGAGCACATCTCGAGATGCATAAAGTTAAATCTGCAAACTAAGCCTTCAGAAATCACGCTCGGAGTGTGTTCGCCCAAGGCATGTGTGTATGAGGAAATGCATGCCGCTCAGAATAACACATGTCCCTTTTTCCCCATTCAACGCAATCTCTGCCTCCGACAGAACAGAAGCGACACAGAAAATGCTTTAATGGGGAATCGCACCCGAGGGTCCGCGATCGCCTCGCACCAAGCCAACCGAGCTCCGTCTGACAAGCCTTGCACCGATGCACAGCTGAATTTCTCTCCAAACCTGTGTGTTTCTCTCCAGACAAGCGCCAGGCAGAAAATCCATCTGAAGTGATGACCCTCCATGTTATCTGCAGAGACAGAGCTCTATCTGATTTGTATAAAGGAGGCGCTTCGATTGGCTGGAGCTGAACGTCTAATACGAGCGATTTACTCAAAGCTCAGGCTCGGAGATGAGCGGGAGAAAAATGAGTGCGTGATATTTCTGAAAGGAAGATGAGGAAGTGTAACAAGATTATTTCGCATTACCACAGGCAGCATCCAGCCATCCAAATCTCTCCTGAATCCAGTCCAGCGCTGATTCCCAAATATTAATTCTAATCCTAATCAAGCACGCTCCAGCGCTCGATGATTACCCAAAAGTGATGGGTAAAAATATTCATTGTACCTGGAGAGGATGTGATAAATGAGGCATAATTATATTTTGGGCCAGCAGATATTTTGCATATCTACTCCAGAGCATATGTGTTGTCTGCATTTAGTATCAATTATATATTATTACACTGGGAAAAAAAAAACATGGTGTAGAAACAGTTTTGACTCAGAAATTGCTTATAATTTCACAAGTAATTGCAAAAAATTGGCAAGTCACACACTGAATCAAACATGCAATTTGGAAGTAGAACGACTGAAATGGTATTTTAAAAACGTACTCCAATTTGCATGTTATCAAGCTGCAGAAAGCCCCTAAGGTTAAAAGAAAGTGAACAGTTGGTAAAGAGAAGTTGTTTACAGGTACTAGTGTGGTTAAATGTTTTCCACAAATATTATAAACGTTCTGTGGAAGTTGGACAACTAATGGAAGTTCTAACAGTTAATAATGTAGCAAGCTGGGTTTACAAAATATTCAGTGTTTCTTTTTTGAAATAGCCGAGACTAGCATATGTCAGAAAGGGCCTAAAATGAACATTGACTGTATAATGATGATTGATTAGAGAGAAGCTTGTAAATACTCAAAACAAAATGTTAGCACAATGATAGCTAATTATTATTAAATATTAAATAGTTTAAACTTATTTTGATGCAGATCACTGTTTTACCTGAATGGCAACCAGAAATATTTCTGTAACTGGAGGTTTGGTTATTCAGTAGACATATTATCAAAATGAAATTGTATTTATTTTTTATTTTATTTTTTTGTAAGACACACTCCATTAACCTTTATGTATTTGAATTTTTTTTTTTTTTTTACAGTGTATAGTTTTTGTTAATATTTTGCATTGGATTGATTTTAGTTTTATTCATTTAGTTTTATTTTAGTACATGTTATATATATATATATATATATATTTGTGCTGTCAATCGATTAAAAAAATTAACTAATTAATCACACTTTTTTCTGAAATCAATCGTGATTAATATCGATTAATCCCACCTAACATTAAAGTTTTTAAATATACTTTTATATTGCAATAATTTCACATTCAATCTTCAAATTAATGTACAAACAACATAAAGACAGTATATATTTTTATATTTGTTTAATTGCATCTTTTTTTATGACTGAAGACCAGTATCAATGATACCAATACTGATTTCTCTATAAAATTGCTATCAATTTTAACATTTATTAGACTTTAAAAAATAACTTCTAATTTAAGTGAACTTAAAACAATCTTCAAATAAACCCATTATAATAAATGTCATATTTACCTGTGCCCTTCAGCAGAAATA
>NW_015652158.1:216746-229986 GCF_001515625.1 Sinocyclocheilus rhinocerous
ATATATACACACACACACACACACACACACACACACACACAGAGAGCTTGTATATATAGGTAATAATTATTTATTTACAAAAGAAAAAATAAAATTGTTAACTATAATAACCCTGCATTATAGTTAATTTTTTCACTTTGGGAAGGCATGCAAGTGTAAATTTCAGCGTGAACATGTATATTTCAACGCTGACAATTTCCAGTCCTTCCAGCGTGAGTGTGTGAGTTTGAGTGTGTGCAAGCAGACAGACAGCGTGAAGGATGCTGCATTCTGACACATCTGAGGCAGCTCTGTGAAACAAAACAAGATTTTTAAAAAAAAGCTGGAAATGTCTGTCAGGCTGCAATATCATGCAGTCACTCAATAATCACAGTGAACGGCTCATTTAAGATCTGACAGAAACAAACCTCAAGCTCTCAGGCAAAGACACAAAGCAGACATGAGACGTCTTTCAAAGACCGAGGACGCCTTTGTTATGTATTTCAGTTCACTGAAATGGCCAGATTAAATGTTTTATATACTAAACATAATAATAATATCTAAAGCAGAAGTTTGATGTCATACAATCTCAATGCAAAATTTCAAACCAGTAAAACTGAAAACTAGCTTGAATTTATGAGTGGAGCCAAAATTACAATTTGCAATGGAATTTATTTAACTTTTGTGGAGCACATCAAATTATTTTCTGCTTTAAACCCAAATTACTGTCTTTCTGTCATGGAAGACCAGAGGAAAAGCTCTGAAGGCTTTTTACATGCAATTTCAATGAATAGATACTAAGGCTTTTAGGCTCCAAAAAAAGATGCAAAAAAATACCATAAAAGAATCATAAAAGCCCACCATGGAACTTGTGCTATATTCCAAGTCTTTGTGCAAGAAACTGAATTTGAAGTGATTTCTGTTAAAAAGAAAAACATCTCAGAATCCATCGTTCTCCTTGCAGTCAGTAGCATTAATCTATTGATTAATCTAAATATTATTAGAACGATTAATCAACTAATCATCGATTATTTCACCAATTAATCAGTAGGCTTCGTTCAATTATTCAGCTTTAGCATTTAGTTGCATATTGAGTTATACGCATTCTAATAAATAAAACACGGTATTCACTTCAGCTTTTGACAATGTCAAACAATTATATTACAATAAAAATAAATATATTTGAAGCAAAATGAGAGACTGATGTATCATTCTGCATAACATCTCCTTTTGTAAGTCATAAAGGTAAGTGATAATATATTTATTTTTGGATAAACTATTTCATTCACAACATTATGTCTGTCACCAAGTAAGTTCAAATTCAAATGTAGTACCTGCTCATACAGTATGTGATTTCAGACGCACCGATATTCTCATAAGCGCAGTGTCTTCTTCTGTTGGATTGCATGCAGGAGGGATGAATTACAGTTTTGCGCTACAGCACCACACTGGACAAACCGTGTTATTGCAGGCCCTTACTTTAGCTTATGTGAGATCAAACGACAATTCGACGACAAAAACATTTATCAACAATTTGTCAATGTTTTATGATATTAATATGGTGCTTTTAAATCGATAGCTTAGAAAAATTTGACTTTTTCTTCATTTTTGAAAAGTTGAATATTGAAGGAGTTATTCTAAAGAAGATGTTGCAGTAACATAATTATGTAAACATTTCAAAGCTCCACATTGCTTTAGCCCATAAAAAAACACAATAACCATAAAGTTTTAGTTCTGGTTTTATTTATACGTGATGCTAGAATCAATTCTGGATGCTTTATATAAATAAGGGTGGGGGATTATTTATTTACAATAAAATAAAGTCGATTTTTAAAATGCAATTTTGCCTTGAAATCATATTTGCCAAACTGCAATAAATATTTCATCAGTGAATCTGTGCCAGAACCGGATCTTAATGCATGTAGGCCTGAAAACAGAGCACCGCTGGCCTTAGGAAACACTAAATGCAGATAAACACTTAGAGATTAGCACTTTAAAATGTTGATCTTTCTGTCCAGGAACAGCAGGATCCCATGACAGCCTGTTCAAGCTCACCGTTTTTATTGTTTTAATTGGAAGAAACTGCAGCGGTTTTGCTGTGAGCAAAAAACGGGGCCAGACAACTGTTAAAAATCGAGATTTTATTCTTGATTAACAAATACTCAGTGCTTAACCTATGGGCAACTGTAATCATCAATGTAAGGATGTCAAATTGAGAATTTTACATTATTTTTCAACACTATATCAGCATTTTAAATGCAGTATAAAACCCTGCTGTAATTTTGATGTTTACTTCAATAAACATCAAAATTAAATGGAAAAAAGTGTGTATACTAGGGCGGCATAATATTATGAAGTATGCAATAACTTGTTAAATGCGATGTGATACAATAATATTTTTGTTGACGGCAGCTTTTTTAAAATATTTTTCTGACTTAACCTATGGGCAACTGTAATCATCAATGTAAGGATGTCAAATTGAGAATTTTACATTCTTTTTCAACACTATATCAGCATTTTAAATGCAGTATAAAACCCTGCTGTGTGATTTTGCAAATGTCCTAATAAACTTCAATAAACATCAAAATTAAATGGAAAAAAGTGTGTATACTAGGGCGGCATAATATTATGAAGTATGCAATAACTTGTTAAATGCGATGTGATACAATAATATTTTTGTTGACGGCAGCTTTTTAAAAATATTTTTCTGACTTTTTGTAACTATTTGAAGTATTAAAATCATTGCATTCGTGATTTGTACACTTGCAATAATTGGATATATCATGGAGCCCTAGTGTGTGTGTGTGTGTGTGTGTGTGAGTCTGTGTGTACTGTATATAATTTAATATTTAACAAATATTTAACTTAAGTTAATGCATTAGCATGAACTAACAACAAACAATATATTGTTGTGGTATTTATTAACATTGGTTGGCGTTGTTAATATTAATTAAAAATTTTCATGTTAGTTCATTAACTAATTCTAACAGATACAACTTTTGATCCTAAAAATGTATTAGTAAATGCTGAGGTTGACATGAACTAGTATGTTAACTAATAAAAAGTAAAAAAAAAAAAAACACATTGTAAAGTGTTACCGTTTATGCACCAATATATGCACAATATTAGCCTATATATTCTTTTTTTTTTTTTTACCAAGCTTATTAGTGAAATCTTAATTACTTAATGTATAAATCTGTTATTACAGTTATGCCACTGCGTAAATGATTGTATTTCAAAAACAAACTGGAGTAAAAAATGTCCTTTTATAATTAGATTTAAAGTCGAAAAAAGTAGCAATTGAATTGAATAATTTGAGCTCTGATTAATATTACAGTAAATAAATAAATAGATAAATACATTAATTAATTAATTTCTTTATTGATAATTTTTTAATAATTTGATTAAATTTATATATATATATATACTGTATATTGTCTAGAATATACAAGTCATGGCACCACAGTGTACTGTACCGAAGTAATGTGCTGAATATTGTGTAGATCAGCGGGTCAGAGGTGCACGTGTCACTTCTCTGTGTGTGTGAACATGAGGCGGTCTGACAGCAATCTAATCTCACTTCCACAGGCCGGCGTCTGCTGCAGCGCTGCTGATCGATCAGACCTCCGCCTGCCTGCGTCTCCTCCAAACGCCAAACACTTTCACCAGTTTCACCAGACCGGCGACTTTGCTGATGCTTAGTCCTGCTATTTTTGGACGAGTAGCACGGACTGCGTGTGTGTGTGTGTGTGTGTGTGTGTGTGTGTGTGTCTGTATTAAGAGACATGAGCCTGGAGGACTCAGAAAATATAAGCAATAATGGATCAATGCTTTGATCAATCATAGCAATTAGCGTTTAAAGGCGGTTTTGCCGTGCCACGCTAGCACTCTGCATAGCATCATCACCCAGCATGCCACGCTGCATCCTGAATGAAAAATTCATGAGCAGCCCTTTTATAGGGAATATATCAAGTGCCAAATTACAGAGGATGAAACACACAGTGCACATGCACACACACACACACACACACACACACACGCTCACACACACACACATCTCCAATGACTTTTATATACCATAATCATGTCTATAAAGTGTTCTTTCGATTTTTCAATAGATATTGATACTAAAATATTTCAATACTCATTTCCCACAGTATTGATGCACAGATACCGGCTTTGTGAATGTATGCACATTTGGGAACACAACATGCACCAATTATGCTTCATTATCATAATTTGCATAACTTCTGTAATTTTTGTGGACATATGATCACAGCATTTCACTAGAGTTGTAATGTAAACCATTTGTAAACCTGTTGTCACCAAAACTTTCGGCCAAAATAAAAGCTTGAGGGTTTGCAAATGAAGATATTAAAACATTAGTGTTGTAATTTTACTACTTCATATGTATGTACTTTATATGTATTTTTACCAATTTTACTGTAATGTAAAATAATGAATATACTTATTAGGAAATAGTTTTTGTTTGTTTCATAGTACAGTTGTATAATAATAATAATAATAATAATAATAATAATAACAATAATAATTATTATTATTATTATTATTATTATTATTATTATTATTATTATTATTATTATTATTATTATTATTATTATTATTATTATTATTATTATTATTATTATTATTATTATTATTATTATTATTATTATCATTATTATTATTATTATTATTATTATTATTATTTTTTTTTTTTTTTAGAGCCATTGGAAGTGAAGAATCTCAGACACAAGAGTTTCAGTTGATAAGAAAATACTTTGAAAGTCAAAAGTAAATTAACTAAGATATTGTTCAAATGCCCTTAATGTTTTGGCAATTTTTCACCATGGTATCAAAAATGATATTGAATATTGTTATTTTATATAAACTTCACATTATGTGACCTTTAGGTTACAAGACAGATATACAAAACAGAATAAACAATGCTTAAATTAGGCCACCACCTTTAATTCATACAGTAAATGTTCATTAGTTTTCTCTTTCTTGGCCTTGTGTATTCATACACACGTATTATAATCTTTGCATTTCTAACACTGCAGTCACACAGTGTGAGCATTACATACTGAGAGCAGGCATAAGACATTTGATCAGAATAAAGAGGCCATTAAAAGTCACAGTTAATTACTTGAGAATATCACTCAGGACGGTCATTTTGAGGGGTATTAAAATTATTCACAGATATTAGCAGAATGCGCAAATTGATATAGAAGATAATGAAAGCAGTAATCATTTACTACTGGGTGCATTCAAAGTTTAATAACGCTGTAATGACTTGGCTTGATTAAAAGTGATTTTATGTGTTAGGGATACTGACTAAATTGCATGTGCTTTAATAAAGATGAAGATGAGACAATTAAAGTTCCTGTTCTGATCTGCTCTTTCTAGACTTTCTTTGACATTTGGTTAAAGTTACTGCTCAATGTACTGACAAACATTTATGATCAACTAAAATATACTTTCATGTAATTTCTATTGGACCTTGTGTGCCATGTAGTTGCAATTTAGTACATTTACTAAATTCAAAAACAATGTGCAACAACACAATACAGTAAAATGATAATCAAGTACTTTGCATGTGTTTTAGTATGTTAGTCAAACATCAAAATAAGTGTACTTCTGTAAAACATGACAAAAGACTATTAAAACATTTCATTTTACATTATTTGCATAGCGCACTTTTTAAAAATCGACTTCTTTATTATTATTTTACACATAATAGTACACAATAAGTGCACATTCAGTACAATTAAGCACACTTCTTTTCTTCACAAGAGATATTTAAAGTCATATGACTTCCCCTTCACTGTTTCTATCGAACCGTATGGCTTCAGAAGTCCTATAATATAGTGCACAAGTAGCATGGACTACTTTTACAGTGCCTTTATGCTGTTTCTGGTCCTTGGAGCAGAAATCTGATTTATGGGTGAACTGTTCCTTTAAGAGTGAAAGTCAGTCAGGCAGCAGTGTTGTTGGCAGTGAGGGACCTGAAGTCATCACAGAAGAGAAAAGAGAGCTCCGTTAGTCTCTCCTGTCACCAGCTAAATAGTATATGAGTGTCTTTTTCTAGATTTGAGGGGACCTTTAGGGCTTTGAATGTTTTAAAGTGGTGGCTCAGCATAAGTAAAGCAATCTATACCAGTCCTATTTAGCAGGAACTGCTCTCTTTCAGTATTTTCTCATGCCATAATGTTACAGTCAAGCATTTGAATCAATTTGACTTTTATTAAGTGAATATTCTATCAGAGTAAAAAAAGACAACTCTGTCTATAATTTTAGTCTATTTTACCGAAGTTACAAAGGATTTAGTTTAGTGCAGAATGTGCAGGATGACAAAAACATGACCGAACTTTAACACAATGTTATTATTATTATTATTATTATTAATATTATTACATTTAGTCATTTAGCAGATGTTTTTATCCAAATCGACTTACAAAGGAGTTGTGAAGCATGTTCAGAAATAAATTATTATTATTATTATTTTTTTTTTTTTTACAAAAATATATAAACATTTACCCATTCAAATATGTATAAAATATATAAAAAAAAGTTTTCATTTTTTATTAAACTAAATTAATAGTGTAATTATTATTAATTAATATTGAAATAATATTTTTTTTTTACTTTAATTAAAAAAAGTTTCAACATAAATACATAAGAAAACTCTCCTTGAACATAACTGTGCAGCAGATCTAAATCTCAATATTTAATATTAAAAATGTATTAATGTAATACTGAAATTATATTAATTTAATATTGGAATTAATATTAATTAATATTCAAATAAATATATATATATCATCCAGGAATATGAATAAACTCTACACGTTCCTTTCAAAACATTGTTTGTTTGTTTTTAATTGCACTGAATGATTAAATATAAATAAACAACATAAAAACTTTGTCAATTCATATTTTGGTCAGTAATTTTGAGATTAACATGATTAGCAGGTAAAGTCGACAGGTGGGGAAGTTAAAAACAAACAAACAAAAAATAATAATAATAATAATTCCTCTATCCTGCATCTGTGTGTTCTTGTTGGTAAAATACATGTAACTCATCTCTAACTAAACTGAACGGGACTTGGTTCGGTCGAGCTTGATACTAATGTCTAAACAGAATTAGCTGTATTCCCTACAGCAGCGTCTGTCAGGATTGTTACTGATTTCCTCTGTTGCCAGAGTTCATTAGGTCTGAAACAGAGAAGTTTAAGGCAGACGCTAGACATTTGCCAAGACCAATCCGCTTACAAGAGATTTCAGCACTCGCTGACTCGCATGACTTATGAAACGTTGTGGGAAATCTTTCTTTTGTAAAGACTCGAGACATTGTATTAGCGATAAACGAGTTCCTTCATCTCTGAACGTGGATGATCTAATGCGAAAAGAAGAAATGCAAAGTCTGAATCATAAATAATGGCAATGATAGCTTGGAAGTGAAGCCCAATGTAACATTTAAACTGCCCAGCTGGGAAAAAAATGAATTCTGCTAATGCAATAGCTCAGAAAAGGAAGGCAGTCATGAATGAGCACCACCATAAGCAATTGCATTTACTCTCCTTTAACAACCAAGAGCCGATGCAATCTCTATAATGACTGTATGAATATGTTATTCATTTGCACAAACTAGAAATCGCATTTCTTACAGTATAGTTCTTTCAAATAATAGTAATAGCAATCTACAAAAAATGTGCAGAGTAAGGCTACGTCTAAACTCATCCAGATGCATTTGAAAACACATTTCTCTATGTTTTGACCTTCCTTTCACACCAAGACAGTGCTTTTGTTCTGCAGAGTCAAAAAGGAGTTAAATAATGACGCAAATACCAGTAAACATTTTAGTAAATCACATTTTTAACGCCAAAAAAAAGAGGGTTTGAGTTGGTGCAAACTGTTAGTTATATCTGATCCTAAATCTTATTGTCTAACGTAACAAATGTACCAGCATTAATTGAGTTTATTATTAAAACAAGACAAAAAAATAAATAAAAAATCCTGCTAATGGGGCAAGAAAAATGAACTTTATTTAATGGGAAATCAGGATTATTGTTTATTGCCCCACTGGCAGGTTTTTTTTTTTCTCGTTAAAACACACTAAGCAAAAACGTATTTTATTTATGTATTTATTTATGTTCAGAAAACAAGACTTAATATCTTATTTGACATAATATATTAACTCTTGTTTTCTGAAAAAAAAAATCTAAATTAAGTGAATTTTTGCTCAGTTTTTCTGAGCAGTTTACTTAAGAAGCAGAACAAAATGTATTTTGGCTTAAGAATGTTTATATATTTGTACTGGAAAACAAGACACAATTACTAAGTAAAAATATTGATATCTATGTGTATATCTGTATATCCTGTTATGTGCTATTCATTTTTACAAGCAACAGAAACGGGTTACTTTCTACAATCTTTATATTATGTTCCTACAGATATTTAGCAGACACTGCAGCAAAACATGAAGACAGTTGCATTTAATACATCTAATAGCTGTTTTGCTAATAAAATGCCAGAAGAACAGTGTGAGAATATTGTTATATCTGGTCTCTCAGGTATCATCTCAGTGAGCTTTTATTACTGTTTATGCATGCACAGTAAGACAACTGTAGCATTTTCTGATGTGGACCACAAAAAAAAAAAAAAAAAAAGCTAGTGTGGATGAAGAGCATTTTGAAATGAAAACACTGTTCCGGGAAACTGAATGTCATGAACATGCTTCAGACCGTGTGCCTGAGGCTCTGGATTCCAGGTAATAGTGCTGTAAAATAATGTTCAGTTTCTTGCACAGACTGATTGTTTCGCTTCATAAGACCTCAATATATCTTCAGGAGCCACAGGGATTCATTCTGTGTTGCCTGTATGTGTTTTTTTGCCTCTCAAAGTGACGGTAGCCAATGACTTGCATTATATGAATCACCAAGGGGTTTCAGCTAAAAATCTTCTTTGCTGTTCTACTGAAGAAAACAAGTCACCTACATTTTGGATGGCCCAAGGGTGAGACAAATTAACAGCAAACTTTCATTTTTAGGTGAACTAAACAGAGACATAGTCTAAACCTATAGCCTGTTATTCACAATGCTGTGACTATTTCAGCATGAAGCATTGGGAGATGTTCATAGAAAGCCTTAAACCAGTAACTCTACACAGTGCACTGTGGGGATGTTGTGCTCTGTGCAGGACGCGGCTCAAACACGGCCAGGTTAAGTAGGTCCATTAACTCAACCCGGCAATGAAAAGACACTTTCACCTTGAGAGTCTCGAAGAGCAATGAAGCCATGAGCAGCACTCTATTAGCTGCTTGTAATGAGCCGAAACAATATCAGTCAGTCTATTTGACACACAAGCACACAACCAATGAGTAAGAAAGAAATCTGTAAATGAAAGCCCTCATCTGTGCATTTGTAATTCATCTTTAAACATTAATACTTAACTGCACATGTCCACATACAAATGATCTTCTCACCTAACAACCATCTGTGTTGCCTAATGGCTTTAATAATCAAATGGTTGCAAAGCAGCCAGACAAATCATCCAGCGTAACAGCGTCTCATTCTCATGCAAATCTGCTTTCAATACTTGGCGTACTTTGCAGGATCTCTCTTTATTTTACAAACAGACTTCATGTTCGACACAAAAAGCCAATTTCACATTTCCTTTCCCTTAAATAGATCGTTCAACCAAATTTAGGCACCCTCAGGTTACACGAGTTTCTTTCTTCTGCAGAACGATGTTTTGAAGAATGTTGGTAATCAAACAGTTTCTGGTCCACATTGACTTCTATAGTATTTTGCCATATTATGGAAGTCTATGGGGACCAAACATTCTTCAAAATATCTTATGTTATGTTCTACAGAAGAAGGAAACTCAGGTTTGGAACAACTTGAGGGTGAGTAAAGGATTACACATTACTTTTTGGGTGTACTATCCCTTTAAGACTCATTAGTAACTTCTAATTAATGGTTCATTCTGTGACAGTATGGAGTATGCATTAGGTATTTGCCTTTTCTCTGGCTCCTTTTCAAAAAAAACAACCCAACTAAACCTTTTCTAATGCATTATAGCACTACGGTAGTCTGTAGATAATCTAACTATCATCTTCATGACCGCGGCTGTTGTCATAGTTACCACATCATCATTAATTATTATCGTACAAGCCATTTCATTGTATCTGGCATCATCAGTCATATAAAGCCCATTCTTTCTGTTCATTTCCCGACAGCCTTCCCTGCTGAATGATTATGAATTTGCAGCAAATTTGGAGCAAATGCAGATGGAATAAACTGCTGTATGCTCTATAGAGGAGAGAGAAACGCTAAAAGCAGAGAACGACGAGTGCAAGCGGCCGACAGCAGCTCTCATGCAGTGTTTGGGTCACAGGTAAAGAAGGCCAAAGAAAGACAGCAGTTAAAATCCATTAGCCACTGGATGTGTTCCCGCACTGACAGGAAGTGAGGTAATCAAATGCCGAGAAGATGATTGACCGGCTATTTTGGGCAAACCTTCCTGCGGGAAGAGGCTGTTACGGCACGCCGTGTTTGTCGGAATCTGAGGCCATAACAAACAGCAATAAATGAGCTGCAGATTTAAGACTTTTTAAAGACCTTTTTAAGACCAAGTGAAGACAATTTAAAGGAATAAATTAAGGGAACATAATTCAATATGTTCTCTAAATGTACATTTTTAGGGCTCAGAAAATGCGTTGTATTAGCAAACGACTCTTTCATTTATTATAAAAAAAAAAAAAAAAAAATTGTATTTGTTTATTTGTTTTGATTCTATTTATGTATGTTTGTTTGTATGCATGTATGTATTTATCATTTATTTATTAAAATTGATCAAAATGGAGCAAGTTCAAGTTTGCAACAAAAACAAGTATCTGCCAGTGTATGGACTCAGAAAAAAATAAAAAAATAAAAAAATTAATAGGGTATATTTTGAGGTAATTTTATGATTGTTCACTAGCTCTGGCCTTCATACGTCCTTTTATTTTACCATCTGTATAATTACACTTAAAAAAAAAAAAGACTTTCAAAGTTGTTAATAAAACAAAGATTATTGGAGTGTACTTTACAAGAAAATACTATTTCAGTCTTTTTAATTTAAAATTGTAATGTTTTACTTATTGTCCCTTTTTAATTATCTGTGAAATTTTCTAGCAATTTCTGAGAGACAATTTCTTCAAAGTAAGTCCTAATTACACTGTAAAAAATATTTTTCAAAACTTTTGATAAAACAAAGATTATTGGAGTATTGCAATAAAATTCTATTTCAGTCTTTTTGCCTTGAAAAAAAAATGCCACTTAATTCAGTGTTACTTATTGTTTCTTTGTAATTATCTGTGAAATGCACTTATTTTAATAATTGTTGCTAGCAATTTCAGAGATAAAACTGTTTCAAAGTAAATTTGCCACTTTTTTTTTTTTTCACTGTATGCTGGTTATCACTATATTAGTCTATAATAAGTCCAAATCAAATTGTAGCAGTTCAGATTCAGGTTAATATACAGTATTAACATTATATCAGTTCATGAAATATACCGTTATGTCATCCCATAATGCCTTTACCACTGCAATCATTCAACATACGTTTAAACTGTAATTGTTTTTAACACATGATGGATGAAGATCCACAGCATTGCACATCATTTTAAGCTGCAACTTATTTTTCCTCAAATACACTGTAAAATAATCATTAGTCAACACATTGGACAGTCGAATAAAGTTAATGCATGTAATTGATAAACTGAAGCAAGAGTTCATTTTATGATTATATTTTGATACATTCTGTATTGTACACTGTAGCTATCGACATGCAACCGGATCCTAATTGTCTTTAATGCCACACTATAATGCTCATTTGGCATCTTCTGAAGCTGTTTATAGCAAACGCTGTGTTGATGGACTATGAGAGGATGGATTCACACTGTCTCTGCAAATCACACAACCGCACTTACTGTAGCACGATGCATTCATAAACATCTCTCTGTCGCCAACAATCAGGCCAAGTACATCACCATTATTTTTCAAGCATGATGCATGTCAACAGGAGGTGCAGAAATCATGTACATATGCACTGAGCATATGTACATGATTTCCATTAGGCTTGTGTCACTTATGTTTTGCATTGCATGCAAAGTTTGACCTTTCATTGTCTTGTTTACTACTATCATCCCACAAATGCATTGTTTTGTGTAATAACTCAATGTGATATATGAATAATACAAACATTATGAAACATTCTCTCCATTATTAAATACATACGGAGCAAACTGTGGCGGTAAGTAAATGTTTCTGTGGAAGAACCAATCATGTCCAGTCATGCAGTAATGCTCATAAAGATATTTATGCATTGTTGCTTGCTTCTCCTCTGTATTAAGATTTCAGAACATTAACTTCAAACAAGTCATTATATTTTAATAAACGAGCTAAATGAGGATATCTTGTTAGAGCGTGTACAGAGGCAGACGGATAATGATAAACTCACTAAAAACTGCTAATACAGGGAGAAGAAACATACCGTAAAGCAAAGAAATGATCACTTTCTCAAACCTGCACTATAAATATGTCTTTGTAATGTTTTGCAGTAAAAAAATAATGTAAAGAATGAAGAAATGAATGAATAAATACATAAATAAAACAGCATAGTAATTGGTTGCATTGCCATGTGTTGGGAAACATGAGTACATTGTAGAATACAATGTAATTTTACTGTAAAATGTGGTTAAAATGTTTTTTTATTTAAAAAAAAAAGAAAGAAATTTACATGCAAATATACATTTGTAAGATTTTAATTCATGATTTTTACCATCAGTACTTTGTTTTTTGAATTTGTAAATAAAACAAAGATCACTAGAGCATGTTTTAAATCATCTTTCTCAAACCTGCACTATAAATATGTCTTTGTAATGTTTAGCAGTAAAAAAATAATGTAAAGAATGAAGAAATTAATGAATAAATACATAAATAAAACAGCATAGTAATTGGTTGCATTGCCATGTGTTGGGAAACATGAGTACATTGTAGAATACAATGTAATTTTACTGTAAAATGTGGTTAAAATGTTTTTTTATTTAAAAAAAAAAGAAAGAAATTTACATGCAAATATACATTTGTAAGATTTTAATTCATGATTTTTACCATCAGTACTTTGTTTTTTGAATTTGTAAATAAAACAAAGATCACTAGAGCATGTTTTAAATCATTCATATACTATATATATATATATATATATATATTAT
>NW_015652158.1:230699-234279 GCF_001515625.1 Sinocyclocheilus rhinocerous
TAGCACCTCATTGTTAATTCCCAATGAGGCACAAAGTCATTTTCCAGAACCTTCACTTTCTCTGCTCCTCTATGGTGAAACAGGCTTCCAACTGTTGAAACCATCACAACTTTCAAGAAGCAACTGAAAACACCTTTTCTGACAGAATTTAACCACTAAACTAATACTACGAATATTGTTGGCTATGTGACGAATTCAACCCAGGCTCATTGGAAATACGTACCTGTGGCGACATTTCTGCAACACCGTTATTACGTACCTTACTGCATGTTTCGCGGCAGTTTCAGGTCCAGTGAGTGGTGCTAAAATGCATGCTCAATACGTGACCGTGCCATGGCATGTTTCATTACGCTGGTACAGGCACATATTGCTGGGTTTTTATTACCTACCCGACAGTGTTAATGAATGCAAAAGTAATATAAAACATGCAACCTTCAGTGGGTTTGAGCTGTTTTGTCGAACTGTAGTTTCACGAGATTCGCACTGGAGCACCACACAAGTGCAACGCCATATCGGGTGAGCTACCGAGCAAACCTGCTGCATTAGAAAACCCAGACATATTAAGATGTATATGTGATGCACATGTTTTGAGTTTTGCAAAAATGTAAGTAGAAGCACTTATTTTCAACGAGCCTGGCTAGGACAAATTGCTTCAGATCATCTAATTTATGTTGCTTGCATGATTGCATAAATGTAAATTTAATGTGTTAATAATTGCGTCATTATATTAATATAAACCATATAATTTTTATTGTAGTAATATCGATTTTTATAATGAAAATATCATATCACTTTTAATAATAGTAATAATAATAATGACACTAATAATAATAATAATACTAATAATAATAATAATAAGAAGAAGAAAATAAGAAAAAATTAAGAAAATTAAAATAAATAAGGCAATTTCAAATATCCGCCGAACAAATCAACAGCAGCAATCAGCACTGCTCCAGCTGACATACATCTGCTATTTGGTGGGAGGGGACAGAAATAACATCCAAATGATGCAAGATTAGCAGAGAACTATGATCAAAGGATCAAATAATGGCAACTGTGGTCTGAACACCATGATTAACATCCTTGCACTTCAGGAAGAGTTAGAGATGAAAGAATGGAGAGAGATTGTTACTGACTACGAGAGCAGTGAGAATGAACAATAAAGCCAAACAGAGAGGAATGCAATGACATCAGACTGTTGTATATGTAGAGAAACTCTCACGGTGCATTTGTTTGGAAGGACAAGGGATGTTTAGACAAAAAATGTGGGTGCCAAGGAGAGCGATTCGTTGCGTCATTGTGCATTATCAACACACTGTCATTGACCCCAGGGGCGTAGCAAGCTTTTCAAAAGTGCGGGGGATGGATGTGGTTTGTTTATTAACAATAAAAACGATGAATACAGTGACAGAGGGGTACAAAATGTATAACATACAAGATATAAAAAGCTTCCCATTTAAATGAGTGATACTAGATAAGTATAAAAACACACTCGGAACACACGGAAAATAAGTCAAAACTCTGTTGTGAAAATACACAACAGTAGACTTGCTAAAGAATCAGAAATACTTTAATAATCCCAGGGGGAAATTATTTTTGTTACAAACTCCAGATAATGTTGTTTATTATTTAAAATGTATTGATATTTTAATATTATATTAAAATAAAAAAATGAAAAATATATTTTAGCCAGATAACAGAGATAACAGTTTGGCTTTAGTTGCTCGTGTTGTTTAGTTCTCTGACGGAGATTAAAGGGAAAGTTAGCTGAGTCTCACAATCTCACACAGACACACAAACACACTAAAAGGGCAGTAATTACAAACATTTCCAAAGGATACCAGACATCCACTAGGTGTGGCACACAGTGACATACCAATAACTGGACACAGAGAGACCAGTCTGCCGATAATGAAGTCCAATCAGTTCATATTTGGAAATCACATTGTGATTCACATCTAATAACGGCAGGCATCACTGGTGATTCTCCACTTGCCAGCCAATCTATTTTTGGCTGAGAGGAATAGCAGTTTTGGGATGCACAGCAGCAGCACTGCTGTCTGTCACATGGCAACAGAGCAAAGCAGTGCTAGTTCAGGGTCATAGTTCCTGAGAATGTTAGATTTTTTTTGTCAAATATGACCTTCAGAATAATTTTACCCGGCATTCTCTCTTTTTCTCTCTCGCTCTTTGTGTGTTAGTGTAGGTGTGTGAGACAGGAAAAGAAAAGTACAGTGTGACAGACAGACCGACCCACCGAAATTAAACATTTCACAGCACCTCTTCATGCACAACGCAAGTCGACCCAAGCGCTGACAAATGCCTGATTGTCCTTCACACCTTAATTTGATTTCAAACCGACACAATCTGATCACACCCCCATGCATACTCTTAAAATACCTCAATTAAACTAAAAATGCATATGCATTTCACAGCCACAGGCTCGGGAAGACTTTCCCTCGAGTCTCGAACACTATTGGGTGCTGTCCGTGGTGCTGAAACCCGCTCGATACCATCAAACTCTTCCCTTTTTCATTACACTACGATAATTCGCTCGGAAACCGAAGCGAAAACACTTCACAAACTAATCATCTGAACGAAAATCGCATTTTAAAAAAGCATAAAGGCGCAATACCGCCACATGATTTTCCTTGCACGCACCAGATCGATGCTATCCATCGAACAGCCTCTCATTTTCCTCGCATGTCTCCATGAAAGACAGATCAAGCGCATCTCTCATCCATTACCCGCTGAAAAGGTCACGGACACACTGAACCAAAGTCTTGCGTGTGACACTATGCCCCATTTAGACCGCGCACCCTCATGCAGCGCCCTTTATAAGGTGGGTTTTGGAAAGCCTACCTTGTTTTTCGATCTCGGGCTTAACTTTGCTCTTCAGACGGGTCCGACGGATCCTATAGCCGACGGAACTCTCAGACGAGTTGACAGCCGAAGATCATCGTCCACTGCGCGATCACAATAGCGCTACGAGAGTGTTTTCCAGAGCTCTGATGCATCGCCGTCGTTCTCCGGAACGGCTCATTTATTACGCACGATGTCCTTGACAAGTATCCACATCACACCGAAGCACTGAAACGGCAACCAGTCCTCCATATACGCGCAAACATAGTTGTTCTGCACAAATTGATCAAAGTCACCTAATCCACGCGATCACTGGAAGTCCTCGCCTGTGCTCCAGTATATCCAAACATTATCCCAAGTCATACGCAACCGCCCCCCGATGAATTATTCCCGTCCGCCGGGTGTTGAGAGACTCTCCGATGAGAGAAGCGTTTCTTTCCTCTCCAGACGTCTATTGAGCTGCGTGGGTTATAAATGAAGCGCTGTTTCTGCAGTTCAGCCGCCGGTAAATGGGAGTGGTGAGGAGAAACGCGCCGCAGACACGCCTCGCGCTGCCCACCGACCGACGCGCGGCAGAGGCGCTATCTGGACACGCTGCACAAATCCAAATGTTCTTGAGATGCTTCTTTAGCTTTGTTGCAGGCATGAGACGACTTTCAGAGACGTCAAATGCGAAATGCGTGTGTGTGTGTGTGTGTGTGAGAGAGAGAGAGAGAGA
>NW_015652158.1:234765-247265 GCF_001515625.1 Sinocyclocheilus rhinocerous
GCTGCCATACGCACGCAAACGTAGTTGTTCTGCACAAAAGGATCAAAGTCACCTAATCCACGCGATCACTGGAAGTCCTCGCCTGTGCTCCAGTATATCCAAACATTATCCCAAGTCATACGCAACCGCCCCCCGATGAATTATTCCCGTCCGCCGGGTGTTGAGAGACTCTCCGATGAGAGAAGCGTTTATTTCCTCTCCAGACGTCTATTGAGCTGCGTGCGTTATAAATGAAGCGCTGTTTCTGCAGTTCAGCCGCCGGTAAATGGGAGTGGTGAGGAGAAACGCGCCGCAGACACGCCTCGCGCTGCCCACCGACCGACGCGCGGGAGAGGCGCTATCTGGACACGCTGCACAAATCCAAATGTTCTTGAGATGCTTCTTTAGCTTTGTTGCAGGCATGAGACGACTTTCAGAGACGTCAAATGCGAAATGCGTGTGTGTGTGTGTGTGTGTGAGAGAGAGAGAGAGAGACCACGTTGAATTTTAAATTGTTCATAGAATTCTAAAATGTTGATTTTGTTCTACTTTTTAAATGTATATACATGCATGTTTTTGTTGCATATATATCTGTTCTAGATTCAATGTAAACACTATGGTTTGGCAATACATTGTAAAGCCCACATTGAATTGAGAGAGAGAGAGAGAGAGACAGAGAGAGAGTCAAATGTCCCCATGAGGATAGTAAAACCTGAAATCAGTAACACTGTGAGACCAGGCACCATCCTCGAGGAAACTGCTTAATAAACATACTAAATAATGTTTCATCACAATTTTGGGGTTGCTGTGATTGTTAGATTTAGCATCTAACATTAGATGTGTATGAAACAGCAGAAGACAGTGGAAAGTCCCCGCGTGATGATGATGGTGTGTGTGTGTGTGTATGTGCGTGTGCGTGTGTGTGTGTATGTGTGTGTGTGCGTGTGCAGGGGAGGGTCTGTGAGCTCTGGAGGTGATCGTGCATTTAAATTACAGCAAATACAGTACGTGAACTGAATGGGTGTTTCATTTGCGAAACGTGCTGGGAATTCTCATTCCTGGCTTTTGGTGAAGGGAAGTTGAAAGTTTGGTGCTCAGGTATTAAATATGAATACATCATCTGTACACATTCCTGCTAGCGTTTTACTGGGATTGGTTAAACTGTATTTTTGATAGTTTTTTAATTGTTGTAATTGTATTTTTGCTGGGGTCAAATTGATCCCCAATAAGCATTACGATATAACATATGTTATTTATAATTAATTAAGTAAGTAAATAACCCCATTCTTCAAGCTGGAGAGGTACACAATTCTGACAAAATAAATAAATAAATACTAAACCCACATTCATCTAGTATTAGGTACAACAGACAGGATATATAGATGCATGGATGGATGGATGGATGGATGGATAGGTAGATAGATAGATAGATAGATAGATAGATTTTGGTGAAGGGAAGTTGAAAGTTTGGTGCTCAGGTATTAAATATGAATACATCATCTGTACACATTCCTGCTAGCGTTTTACTGGGATTGGTTAAACTGTATTTTTGATAGTTTTTTAATTGTTGTAATTGTATTTTTGCTGGGGTCAAATTGATCCCCAGTAAGCATTACGATATAACATATGTTATTTATAATTAATTAAGTAAGTAAATAACCCCATTCTTCAAGCTGGAGAGGTACACAATTCTGACAAAATAAATAAATAAATACTAAACCCACATTCATCTAGTATTAGGTACAACAGACAGGATATATAGATGCATGGATGGATGGATGGATGGATGGATAGGTAGATAGATAGATAGATAGATAGATAGATGGCTCACCTAATGTTACATGAAATGCCATTTCAGAGTACAGGCGAAGTGCAGGAGAGATAAAGATAATATTACAGCGCAGGATGACGATGGTTAATTGCTCTGTCTATCAGGTAATCTGCTCATCTCTCCTGTTGCTGTCAGGGAGCGGAGCATTATCAGAGATTACAGAAGATCTGGTTATGGCTTCATAGATAGTCCAGGTTCCTGAAATCCAATACGCCAAAGAGAGAGAGAGAGAGGAAGAGAGAGAATCCCAATCCTGAACTGCTGACACTGAGCTAGTCAACTCCACAAAAGCATGCATATCAGGTTGTCTGAAGCCATCTGCTGACTTCCTTCCTGCGCTTTCCAGTTCTGCTATACTGTTTTTTTTGTTTTGTTTTTTTTAAACAAATGGTAATAGCAGAGCAATTCATCTCTGCATGAATCGCTTGAGAGGAATACATCTCCATCGAAAACATCTTGGAGTTTTGGAAGGTTACAGAGCATTAAGAGAAACAGACAAAAGCTGCAAGAAATGCAGACTTTGAGGCCTGCTTTACAGAGATGAGGCTTTCTGCAGGTTAAATGGAGGTCAGCAGAAAGATGAACTCGGGCTGGCTGAGCAAGCCTGTCGCTGAGGTTGGTAATATTTATGCCAAGTGACTGTGTGTGCTTTGACAGATGGGAGGAAAAGACTGGAGTTAATGGGGTTGCCAGGCTCACGCTCCATCTAAATGAGATGGTCAGAGACTAGGCAATGCCACGGCAGCAGCTGATGTACATTCAGCCCTCAAGTACAGTTTTTCCTGAAAGTTTATCTCCACCTGGAGAGACCCTCTGTCATGTTTTTCTTCCCCTCTGTCAGGATTTCTGCTGCACAGCGTTGCCCTGAGGCAAAACAACACATTCGGCCACAGCAATGACATGCAAACACAGACTATCGCTTTGTCTGGTCTCCTGAATTGCCAAACGTGTTTTTATCATCTGTAAGTACTTGTACAGAAGGCAAACAAATTGAATAAAAAAAAAATAAAAAATGAAAATTTAAAATAAAAAAAAGAAACAAATTTAGGGAAAAAAATTGATTATTGAAATGCATTCACATACATTTGCAAAAAGGGTGAAAACACCATAAGTAGTTTATACAACAAATACACTACCATTCAAACATACATCTATCTATGTATTTATTTATTTATTTATGTATGTATTTTGAAAGAAGTAGTACTTTTATTAAACTGATCAAAACTGACAGTAAAACATTATGTTACCAAATATTTTTATTTCAAATAAATACTGTTCTTCCTTTTTTCCAAATAAAATGGTTAAGTAGGCCTAAATAAAGCAAAGACTGTACATTTTACAAGAAAGTATTTCAGTAAGTGAAAATAGCCCGCCTTGTTGGTACAGGCTATTTACACTAACTCCGCCCACCAATGTGTGATTGGGCTAGTCAACACTTCCAAAGACGATAGTCTAATAACAGCTCCAGGTGTAGATAGTAAAGCACATGGCATAGTTATTTTTGACGAGAGTTTGTATCCACCTTTTGCCATTTTTTTTTTCTCCCTTTTCAAATCTCGTGTCAAGAAAGGCATTTATTTTCAATAAAAATTAAGGAAATAATCAAAAAGTTTCGGGTAGGGTTAGAGTAGGTGTAGGGAGGGCTTATATTGTCCCAATAAGGTGGAATCCATTTAATAATTTAAATTAAAATTATAATTCACACTCAATACGTTACTACTGCATACTGTTTTATAATGCACTACAATAATGAGGTGCAGATAATTGCCACTATTTGCAATACGTAGTAGAAAATCCTGCTATTTTAACAGTATAAATATAATCTATTGTTATTTGCACTTAGTGTAAATAGGCTCTATCGCTAATAAATATTATTTAAGTTTTTCTACTTCAAAATCTCATGCTTATTTCAATGAAAAAAATAAAATAAAATAAAATAAATAAAAGCATATCACAATTTCCGCTAAAATATTGGGCAGCACAACTGTTTTAACACTGATACTAATCAGAAAAGTTTCTTTAGCAGCAAATCAGCATATTAGAATGCTTTCTGGAGGATCATGTGACACTGAAGACTATATATTACTATATATATTCACATAGAAAACAGCTGTTTTAAATTGTAACAATAGTTCACAATATTTCTGTTTTTACTGTATTTTTGATCAAATAAATGCAGCCTTGGTGAGCAAAATAGACCTCTTTTAAAAACCTTCAGACTTTTCGAGCAGTAGATTGCACTGCTATATTTTTGGGTCTGCATTTTCTTTAAATTCATTCTTCATCTTAGGTGTAGGAAAACATGATAGAAAAACAGTTTGGTGAAATTGCTTCCTTTGCCTGCCAAGTCATCGACCATCTCTCTCTCTCGTGTGCTCAGAGATGGGAACGAGAAGTCCAATTGCTCTACTCAGTGTAATGTCATTTTGATGATGCTTTAGATCAACATGGTTAATAATATATCTGTTGACAAATGCTGCACTCACAAGGTGTGCTCTTCCTACACAGATTCTGTAACGGAAAAAAATATATATTTTGCAGTAGTTTGCTGGATTTCGTCTCTTGGAAAAAGGCCTCTGACGACCCCTTCTCTGTGAATCTATCTGCCTATCCCGTCCTGCTCAATCTATCGTCAATGCCAGGTCAACTTAATTAAACATTGTTTCACATCAACGTCAAAAAAGGACCTTTTGATGTAGCTTTTTTCCACTAAGTGAGGCAGAGACGCTATACTGTATTTGCTCGGTGGAAATTGCCGAGCAGAGCATGTGCTTTCAGCGGCTCAGAGTAACAAGCTCGCAGTTCTCTTTCAGAAAGCTAAAAGACTGACCAGCGTGATAATTGCTTTCATTTTTAAGAGAAAGTTGTTCTAAGGCTAAATACGTTTTGTATTGAGGGTTGAGGGTTGTCCGACCCATCAAGACTATACAGTCAAGAAAGTAACAGCTAATGCTTTAGAAATGGGTTTCATGTATGTTGGAATAACATTGAAAGATGGTTTGGTTTTATTTCTTTAAGGGTGTCTGAGTATCTCAGAAAATGCTATCTTTAGTGATACACCAAACATTTCAGCAACTGAAACATTTATATGCACACCAATAGGATGATAACACTCAAGAATCAGCTTCATGAAATAACCCATTTTCCCAGTTTACGGTATATTCACACAGAAAAATCAGGTTATTTCCTAGTAATGATGTCAAAACGTCCATTTTCGTGTATCTGACTCAGAGTACTCCATTTGTTATGTGAATTATGATGTTAAAGCATTAACAACCCCAGTGTGTCAGTGGGAAACTTGTACAGACTTACTTTCTCCTTGCATGCAGTTACGGATGCAGCGTTTGGACTGTACCACTTCTACTTTGGGTGCATAATATAAGAATTTACTTTTTTTTTTTTAAAGAAAGAATCAGAGTGTATTTTCCCCTACTGCAAAACAAGTTTATGCATTTACATGACCATATGCATTGGCTTAATAAGCATAATTTGTGCTAACTCTTGGGTCATTGACCAAAAGAGGGTTAGGGCCTCTCACTTAACTGAGACGAAATGCAGTTGAAATGTTTACTGCAGTCTAAATGCAATATATTGTTTCTCCTGCCGCTCCTCCTCAGACTTGACACTCATGCGAGCTGTCAGATTGAGAATACACAACAGGAACGAGTGCAAGTGACAATGGAAGGTGACAAGTTTTATACTGTACGCTAATGAGTTGATTTATCTGTGTTTTAGATATTTTCAGATGGATGCCAAGGCGTTTTAGGTTGGGTGGAATCTGCGACTCTGACTCAGTTTGTTTGCTGGCTTCCATGGCTGCAGAATGCTGGGTTTTCCACCAACTGGCAACCCAGGCTGTCGAAATACTATTGGTTTAACTGGCAGTGGGCGGAGTCACACAGACCACAACAAAAACAAACATTCCGACACGGAACGCATATTTCAAAGCAGAATAACTGGCTGTAGCATTGTTTTTGGAGAAGTGTACTTAGCATGTTTCCTAAATATCTGCAAATGTAGGTATTTTTATACTTCAGTACAGTCAGAAAATTACATATAGCACCTACTAATGTCAGTATGGGCCTGAATTAGCTGGGTCCTATACAGTATTAGAAAGGTTTGGCCACAGCCTGTAGATGCATACATGCAGTACAGTATGAAGCTCACCTCACATGCAGTGATGGTTAGAGTGTCGAGGCGGTGACACAGGAGTGAGATCTGTAATGAAGGCCACTCATGCTGAGGATATGACTGTCTGACAGGACCGACCGCCTCTCTGACCTCCCGAGATTCAGCGGGATTGGAAAGACTCGTGAGGGACCCTGGAGCCGGTGGAGCGGAGAGAGAGATCCCACAAGGGGATTACAGATGGATGAAGAACGAGAGCTGAGAGTGAAGGATGATCGCTCTTTCGCTCCCTCGCTCTGCCCTCTACTAATCCGCTGGTCCTCTGTCATGTTATTAAGTTGTTAAAAGGTCAAACTTTTCATACTTTATATCATACTAACCCTTCCAATGGCCATTTCTCACAGTCACTCGCTCTATCTTTCTTTTTCTTTTATACACAGACTTACAGACAATAGATGATGATAGATAGATAGATAGATGGATAGATGGATAGATGGATGGATGGATGGATGGATAGATGATAGATAGATAGATAGATAGATAGATAGATAGACAGATAGATGGAAATAGATAGATAGATAGATAGATAGATAGAGAATGTATACACTATTTCACAGAAAAAAATTAATAAATAAATGACCACTGTAAGCAATGGCCGCCATAGACTTATGTTATGTGATATATTTGCAAAAGCCTGTCATGTTTTTGAAACATATTTGCATAAAGTTGTAAGCAGTGCCATCTATTTGTGTATGCATAAACACACTAATTGTTGATTTAACAAGTGTGTTTTGTGTTGGCTCTGGAATGATGGTTGCTCCAGGCTAAAGTTTGCATTTTAAGATAACGCCATTAAGCAGGCTTTGTGTTTTTCGACCTCCCTGTTGTAGATGACTTAATTAAAGAGCAGCAGCGATGTTGTTTCTGCTTTAAACCTTCATTCTTCACAGAGAGGCGAAACAACCACCGCGCTCCAGTCGCATTTCTCATAAAACTGACGTTCTCTAAACATTAGCGATGAAAGCGGCCATCGGAGGGTCATGGTCCGCAGCTGATGGCTTCTCCTTTGGCTCGACTGCAAGGAGTTTTCACAGAGTAAATAAACTCAATGGTATTTGAATTAGGAATAGACTCAAAAAGTCTCCATACCAAGTTCTTCTTCTGAATTTATAACAGCAGATCTGATGCACCAGGTTTATTTGCTGTTCTCTTAATAAATGCTTCACTGCAGAACGCGGCAGATGTCTCTGAAGCATCTGTGAGGCACTGTGTGGCAAATGGCGTCCGGTGGGACATCGCCATCAAAGGTAGTCTCATCTTCCACGCCGAGGGATAACCGAAATTAGGCTTCTCATTGCCTCTGTTTATTTGAAACTTTTCCACCTAACTTCTATGACAGGATTCGATGAGATCCTGTTATTGTTTTATTATTATTTTTCAACAGAATCTAGCGACAGCTGGAGCTTAGAATTATTTTCAGATTTCTTTAAAATACTTATATTTTGGAGAGGACGATATTACATCTTTGAAGCCTTCAAGAACATTAAAGAAGGAATAAACCTTAAAGAATACTCCAGATTCAATAGGAGTTAAGCTTTATTAACAGAATCATAATAATAAACATAATAATTCTGATGCATCAGAATTCTTGAATGAATTAATGAATGAATGAACGAATGAATGAATGAATGAATGAATGAATGAATGAGTGAGGCACTGGAATGGAAGTAAATTGGGCAATTTTGGAGGATTTCAAAGCAGAAATGTTATAAATGCTGTATGTTATAATTTTATAAATGCACTCACGCGAATTCTGCTAAAGCGTCTATAATTTGAGCTGAAAGTTCTCATTTTTAGGGCCATAAAATTGGATATAAAAGTGAAGCACTGGAATGAAAGTAAATGAGGCAATTGTTTGAAGGATTTAAAAGCACAAATGTTATAATCGTTATATTTTATAATTTTATAAAAGCACTCACACAAATTCCATGTCTATTATTTGAGCAGAAGGTTGTTCTTTTTTTTAGGATCATAAAATTGAACAATTTAAAATAGAAAATAAATGTTAGTAAGATTTTTTCAACACATTAAAGACATTTTAAGACATATTGTTTAGCTGGACTATTGAAATAGTGAGTCATTCAGTATTTACAGCTTCACTCACATTTAAACTGTCCCTTTATTTATTTATTAATTAATTAATTCATTCATTCATTCATTCATTTATGTATTTATTTATTTGTTTGTTTGTTTGTTTGTTTAAAGAAAATGACAGTGAAGTAGTAATTAATAAGTGATCAATAAGTCTTTAGCTTAATTTGAAATAATTCCATAATATTCCTTTAATCCATTACAATATAAGAATACCACAACTGTTTGTCCAGTTCAGTGTTCTTGCAATGATTCACTAGTAGTAAATGTTATGTGATTAGGTGCAAAAACCAATCAATGACACAGCAGAATCTTTCCTGCTGTAATATTTATCTGAAGGCTGTTAGGAAAGGGAAAAAAACTCATAGAAATCGATTTCCCGCGAAGGAAGAGCAAAGCATCTTTGAAACAGGGCATCATTTGTGGTAAAGCGTAATAATTTCACCAATAATAAAATTAGAACCCACAATTTTCTGTTTGGAAAGTGCTCTGAAATCCTCTGCTGGCTGCGTGTGAGTTAATGGAAATGTTTTCTACATAACGCTTGCCAGTTGCTTTGATTGATCAACATGGCTTCACCCAGATGTTTACCTGAAAACAAGTGAACTAAACTCTCCACTCAACAAAACTGACACCTAAACAAATCAGTTCCCCTCCATGAGCCCCGTTTCCCAGTGCAGCTGTCCTGCGAGTTTGCTCAGTGTGCCCTTGACGATTTGTTGCAGCTACGCCAAGGCCTCCCTAGACGCTACTCACAAGCCTTCAGACCTGTGTTCGGTGAAGTCTTTAGAGACAGTCTCTTCCATTAAACGTGTTGGGATGTGCTGCATAAGCTCAAGACAAAGTTTCTGGGGAAATCCCAAGACATTTAGCTTCCCCTAAGACAGTTTCACAAGTCTGTATTTTAGCCAATTGCATAATTAATCAGAGGTAAATTATTCAACGGTGCAGCACCAACCTGAATATTGAAAAAAAAAGAAAAAAAAAAAACCTTATTATAAGGTTCAGAAGAAGATTACATTCAAAGAAGGAAATATTTTGTCATTTCTTCCATTTTCCTTGGCATGTTAAAGATAATCAGTGTGGAGTTTCCACGTGGGATGCAACAGTTCAGTATAATCAGTTTTGGGGTTAACACATTACAAGTAACACGAGTTATGTAATCATTACTTTTTCCAAGTATAATGCATTACTTTTTAATTTTCAAGAAAATACCTGAGTTACTTTTTCAAATAAGTAACGCCTGCATGACAAGTTTCAGTATTCCTCAAAATGAGTAAAAACAGTCAATGCAAACTCGCAAAAATATGAAACCTGCAATAATGAAATGTGTTAAAGGGGTCATATGATGTGATTTAAATTTTTCCTTTCTCTTTGAAGTGTTACAAGCTCTTGGTGCATAAAGAAGATCTGTAAAGTTGCAAACACTAAAGTCTCAAATCCAAAGAGATATTCTTTATAAAAGTTAAGAATTAAGGCGCTGTGTGCTTCGTTGTGAAAGCGAAGCTACTTTGTTTGGTCTTCCAAAAGAGGACGATATCCGCTTCGTCATGCCTAGAGCTGATCTGTGCTGGTCGCTGAGGAAATACATCAACTTTCACCGTGGATGAAGCGGAGTCCAGCCCGCCTCAGCTTACTCTATCCCAGCCTCAGCGTAGGCTAAGCCGGGGCTTCCCCACACGGTAGGCCGCTGTGTTTTTCGTTGCCACTGATGATTCAAACGTCTTTAAACAACACAAATATCTTTTATGTATTTAATCCAATTTTATCAACCAAAGTCTTTGCTGCTGACCTTCAATGATCCAATTCAACCATTCCAATGAACAAAAATGACTTTTTTTTTTATTGCTGTAGAGTGTTGAACTTTCTTCTCCTGTGTTTTATTCTTCATGCAAACCGAATGGCAGCACAGCTGAAAGATTTGTTTGAGCTGTGCCATCTACAGTCCAGACGGGAATTTACATTTCAATGTACATTTACTTTTGCCAAAAATATAACTTTTTTATTAAAAAAAAAAAGAAGCAAGGCCAGCTCAGATGAGACAAAAAGTAACACAAAAGTAATGTAACACATTACTTTCCATAAAAAAGTAACTAAGTAACACAACAGGGAGTAATGCAATATTGTAATGCATTACTTTTAAAAACACTTTGGCTCTGTGGTTCGAGTATCACACAATTTGAACTATTGAACAATTTGAACTATATATGTTGAGGAATCTGCTTTAAACCTCAAGTTTGTTATAATTTAGGTGGACTAAAGTCAAGGTACTGTTTTGACAAACAGTTAAAAGCAATTACACTAACATTTTTTTAAATAAATTAATACTTTTATTCAGCAAAGATGCATTAAAGTGATCACAAGAGACAGTAGACATTTATAATGAAACAAAAATAAATCTGTTTAAAATAAATTAATCATGGTTTCTGCAAAAATATGAAGCAGCACAACTGTTTTCAACATTGTTAATAATCAGAAATGTTTCTTGAGCAGCAAATCAGCATATTATTATGATTTCTGAAGATCATGTGACACTGAAGACTGGAGTAATGATGCTGAAAATTCAGAGGAATAAATTACATTTGAACATATATTCACATAGAAAACAGTTATTTTAAATTGTAATAATATTTACTGTTTATCCTGTATTTTTGATCAAATAAATGCAGCATTGACGAGATTACCTTTTTTTTTGGTTTACTTCTTTAATTTTGCCATCATCAAAGGCAACCTAGAAACACATGAAAGTGAATCAAAAACATAGTGATGAACGGCTGTTTTTAGTAGAGTTAATACATATTTAACTATGGACAAAATGAAGCAATCATAGCAATTCTGTGCAAACATTCAAATTAATCTGTGAATTGTTCATCAAACCATGTATTTGCTCACATGAACAACTTTCCAATCCTACGTGTCTGAGAAAGAGGACAGTTTAGGAGGGAGTGTTTAAATATTGACTCCATTCGACTATAATGTGAAATAAAATACTGCAATGTAGCATTATTTTCTCTCATGCTACACTAACACATTTTAGTTAACAGTAGATTCATTATAGTTACTCCGCAAAACTGTTAAATAGCATCGCATGAGCAAAACCAAATCAAATGCCAAAGTAGAAAGAATCAACACTGAGAAAATGTAAATAAGGTTTGTCTTGAACAGTAATCACGACTGTCATGATTTCTCTTCTCGTGTGTTTGCTTTTGCATTATATTTAGACCCTGTTTTGTTTTCTTGTTTGTTTTGTTTCCTTGTTTGTTCAGTTTCAGCTCAATTTGCACAATCTTTAATGTTTAAAACACTTCCTATCAGAACAAAGGGCTTTTGAACAAACCTGAAAATCAAACAGCAGCTCACAAAACATGGCCATCAAAATCATTATGTTGTATAGTTTTCGGCAGCAGTAGTTCCTTTTTAAATAAACCTCTCTAACACTTCATTTTAAATGATTTTAGCTCTTTAAATGTCTTTTTTATGATGGGTAAACGTTGCAATATTCTTTATGAATGGCTCAGTTTTCACAATTCTTCTTGCTATATAATACAGACCATATTACAATACAAAATGCCTGTCAGCTTTATTCCAGTTCACCAAACGTAGGAGAGAATACAAAAAAAAATTTAAAAAAATAATAATAATGTTTTAATTGAGAGCCATATTGAATGACCATTTACTCTGATACCTCCTGTCCTTTCATGCTCTCACATATGGGTGCTTTACATAAAAACAAAACATTTTCTATGCAAACAGTCATACTTGTGTGGGCGGTAAACATCCTTATATTTATTATGTGTCTGGGAAGCACACTTCCACTTCAGAAACGCACAGTGAAGCATTACTGAAAGCAAGCCTTGCCTTTCTCTGTGAAATGTGTGGTATGTACTGGCTCCTGCTTCAGACTCTCCTCAATCAATCAGCTGAGGTCCTCTGGAGCCTCTGGACATCCAGATTAATAATGAATTGAAAAGAAAACATTAACTATGTAGCTTTCTGTAAGGAACATTACTTTCCACAACCTTGGTACAGCTGCTGAATGGAACGGAGTCCTTCACAAACCAACTACGAAACACTGCCAAACGATGCCATTACATGTGTTTTAAATGAATTAATGAATATAAATAAATAAACACATAAATAAATAAACACTAAATAAATAAATAAACACAAAAACAAACAAACAATGAAACAAATAAATAAATAAATATTAAAAAAGGAATAGTTCACTCAAAAATGAAAAAAGCATGACTCATGTCCTACACTTGAAGTTTTCTGATGGCGTACAATGTATTTGTGTGAAGAACAGATATTTTGGTTACACTTTATTTTACAGTATGTGTACTAACAGTGTACTTACCCAAGAAAATACTAGGTGGAATAATGTAACTGCATGGGTTAGGTTAGATTTAGG